>NC_137463.1:78956938-79137624 GCF_964235325.1 Thermobia domestica
CATATAGCTCAACATGTCCATGGGATGTACCATACCTGTCCCGAGTCATTCAGATTTGGAGTAGAAATTCTAAAGATGATAGAAATATCCATACGACTTCCTTTGGATTTAACTGGAATGTGCAAATTACGGGACAACATATACATATACAAAAGTCGTCCTCTGATTATTATTCACGAAACCCACAAATATCCACAGAAATCCCGCAAGAAATCTCGTTTTCAGTAAATGTCTATGGAACAGATCTCAATATTTGGAATTAACGTGTTTTGGACATCCAAGGGATTCCTCCATGTTATGTAAATCCTAGGACGGCCTTTCCCAATTGGTAGTCCTCGGACCCATGAGTAACTAGGAACCACTGTTCTAGAACATTCAAATGTTTTGAGGAATAGGATCGGTTGTTTCAGGATATTTTGTCAATGGCTAAAATTGTTTGAGTAATTGTTTAAGAAGAAGAAAAAAACGCATTTTGAACCATAAAAGAAAATTGTTTATGACAAATAAGAATATTTATCCCAAAAAGAAGAAGAAGAAGAAGAAGAAGAAGAAGAAGAAGAAACAGTAGCAATGAAAATAATACATGTTGCATTACAAGTATAGTTGTCACGACATTGGCAAAAATTGAGCTAGTAAAATCGTGCCACGTTTTGTGACGCCATAAAACATAGTAGCAAACAAAGATTATACATAATATACTTGTGTAAGTGCAAGGACTGCATAGAAGATAGAAAAAAAAGAGAAAAAGAATATGAACGAACGCATGCCTTTAGTTGCATGTAACCTACCCCCCTCCCCTTCCACCATCAAGCACCATGACATATGTCTATTAATTTAGTTATGTTAAAGAAGAAAAGAATATTGTTTAAAAAGTTGTACACATTACTCTCTCCACACGCAGAAATTAAGAGAAGTTGTCTAGATAGCTCTCTCTTTAGCTGTTTTTTTTTTTAAATATCCAATCTTTAAAGAACTTACTACGCCTTTTTTCTTGTTTAAATACCATAAATAACTGTTTTTAAAAGTAAATATAAGGTAAGTGTTTTTTATATACGTGATCCGAAAGAGAGCGAAAAGTGTATCTATGTCGAAAAAGAGACAGTTCACGTCAGTGATTGCAATTTCAAAATTGAAAGTAAATTCTATCCATGGGCGTGGTTCTAGTTTCAGTAACTGTTAATAGATGTTCTCACTAGCTTCATTTTTTTAAATAACTATTTACAGCATCTAATATTGAATGTAGTACAGTGCTGCCAACTGTAAGGACATGTCTCTAAATGTAGAGACATTTTTTGCCAAACGTAGGAACGGATTTCGTAAATTGAAAGAAAACGTTGGGATTAAAAAAAAAAGATCTTAATGAGTATAATAACGTGCAATTAACAGATATACTGGTAATATTAATTGCAGGACCGTTATTTAGGAAGAACAGGGAACAGTAGCCTTCTTGACTGGCCCCGCGTAGCGTAGTCGCTAACGCTCTGGCCTTTGGTGCGAATGGTCCCGGGTTCATTTCCCGGTGGGGACACTCGGTCGAAAAAGCATAAAAAGCTTTTTCAGGCAAGCCATCCTGAGCGAGGTTTTCCTGGGTTTTCCTCATTCATACTAGGCAAATGTCGGGATGGTACCTAATATTCATGTCCCAGGCCGCTTCTTTCCCTTTCCTCGGATAGTGGGATCGCTAAGGAACGTCATCCCTGGTATGTGATGGGCTAACACAGTCATAGATGCCGAAAGCCCAGACTTCTAATTCCTAATTCTAATCCTAATAGCCTCCCTGAGTTTGAGAAACACGTGCTTTTCAATAAAACGTATATAAATTTATTAATAATAATAAAAAACAACGTAAAACTCCTATGTCGGTGGACAATCTTGCCTCCCTGAAAAAATATGAGATGATACTACTGATTAATGTCACCATACGTCATACAACCAGGACAAATTGTAATCGTACCTGAGTTACCAATACTAGTTTCGATCGATTCAGATTCTAACTTACGAGAAGAAAGAAGAAAACTATCGTGGAAATTGAGTTGACTGTAACGAACTTTCTGTGTCTTGTATGACACTAAATCAAAGTTGAAAAATAAAATTGGGGCCACAGCTTCTTAATTTAGAGCTGCTTTAGTTATAAATAGAGACCGGATGTTAGGCAAAATGCTATTCTTTAATATTAAAGATATGATCAAAAATAACGTTTTAAAGTTTATATGGGGGTTATAGTTTCAATTTAAGCCAATTTTATTTTGCCTTTTTTTTTGCCTATTTCTCTCATTCCTGCCTAAATAATTGCTTTAGTGCCTAATGTTGCCTATTTCATGCATTGTTAAAATATATAATTTAGTATTTCAAGAAAGGATTCTGCCTCTTCCTAGAAATATAAGTGTTGTTTGTAGTGATAAGATATCATAAAATTTTGGACTGCTATGTGTACTGATAAAGTGCTGTAATACTTTGGTCTGCTGTGTGTACTGATAAATTGTATAAAATTTGGACTGTTATATGTAGTAATAAAGTGCTGTAGAGAATGCATTTACAAAATATACATGGAATACATGTCAAGCTTCTTATATATATATATATAGTAAAACAAAATGTTAACAAACAAATATGTTTCTATATATATTCTTTGAACATAGTCTGTGACTTGAATTTATTTTTTTTAAATTATATTGAGTATTTATCTTCATTATTTCGAGTTACATTTTAGTGCCTATTTTTAAATTTTAAGTGCCTATTTTTTTAAATTTTAATGCCTATTTGCCTGCCTACTTTCAAGGTTGTTAATGCCTAAACATCTGGTCTCTAGTTATAAATTTTCTCACTGAAGACACAAGAAAGAGATTCTAACACACTTGACGTAGCGGATCGGTACATATCTTTCTATAACCGAAGTATCATAGAAGATAGCTTGTTTTTTTAAGAGATTCGGGCCCAGTTATACTAGAAAAGAGCTATATGCGAAATATAATACAATCTCAGCTTTCAATGCTTTCAGGAAAAACGTAATGGAAGGAAACATCACCATACATAAAAGATTTCTGGTGAGTTTATGTTGCGAAGTTATATGTATAATGACAATTGCATACATTACATCATACATTCAGTAGTAGTATTTAAGTTAAGATTTCTCGTAGGGACTTTTCACTCATAAATAGAGACATTTTAACTTAGTTGTAGGGACTTACTTATAACATCGTTGGCAATACTGATGTAGTACAGTGGTCGTGACCTGTGGTGTCGTAATATGATGCTTACTTATTTTTGCTGTTTTTGTTTGTTTATTACTTTTATGAGTTAACTTTTCCCACGATTTGCTTTTGATCCTTGTCGATCTGTATTGAGAAGTTGTTGATTATATACGTAAATCATTTTTTTTTTTAGATTGACACCACCCACTTTAATTTTATACATGTTATATGATGCATTGTAAGCAGGTTACCGTCTGCAATAGTTTATAAGTACTTTTACATTGCTTAGTCATATTCACAAGAAGGCATGTCTGTCTCTCTTTGAAACAGCTCAATTGTAATATTTGCCACAGACGATGAAATATGATCTAAAGAATTCCCTTAAAATTTATTAATTGATTGAAATTGAATTTAATATCCCTTTAATACAGAACAAGAATGATTTTGAGTTTCGATTTGACATACAGTAGGTTATAGCAGTTTTCATATGAAGCTTTTTGGAAAAGAAACATTTCAATGGAATGGTGTACCCATCTCGTGTCTTATCTCCGGATGCTTTTCAAACCTGGGGCCGCGGTGGCTTAGTGGTAGAGCGTTCACCTCTGGTGCTTGGGGTTCCGGGTTTGATTCCAGCCTCCGCCAAGTAAACTTTGTGGTGGACAAACACCGTGTGCGTGGGTTTCCTTGGGGTTCTCCCGTTTTTCCTCCTACTTTCTTCATTCCACCATTTCATTCATTTCTCATGATCACCATCTACTTTAGCCTAGCTGGCATAACCGTGGGACGTAAAACTCAAAGATTTCATTTCATTTTCAAACTAATTCAATGCGTACCCAAAGGGACGTTTCCAGATTTTAACTCTCCAGCCATTTGAACAGAATATGAAAAAATAAACATTTATCATATTAAGATACTTAACCAAAAAAAGAATCTTGAAACGATACGAACTTGGGAGCTTGAGGTTTTCCCATCCTCCTCCCACCATTGATGAATTTCTGCTTGTGTTACTGGTTCAATGTAAACGTCAAATACGTTAATACAGCTGTACCCGTGTAACGTTCATGGACATGTTAAAAAAAATCATTGTAATTTATGATATTAAAAATCAAAAACTTCATTAGGAAATTGATGACTAAATAATAAATAAGTAGATAATTAATTACAACTTTAATATGCTTATGATGTTATAAAAATATTTAAAAAAAACACACACACAAATCTCCGGGTGCAGACAAAATTCCGGCTGAGTTAATTTTAGCTGGAGGGGGAAAATGTGGAACAAGATACACAAACTTATTCTCCTTATTTGGAACAAGGAGGAATCACCACAAGAGTGGAAAGAATCAATCATTGTTACAATTCACAAGAAAGGCGACAAAACTGATTGTAATAATTATTGAGGCATCTCCCTTCTATCAACATCCTAAAAAATCCTCTCCAATATTCTATTAGCAAGATTGATCCCAGATGCAGATGAAATTATTGGAGATTATCAGTTTGGATTTAGGCAAAACTTGATCAACTGTCGACCAGATAGGCCTATCTACCACTTGACAATTGCATTTACTTTCTAATCATAGCTAAGGACATGGTGCAAATGAGATGTAACGGTGCTTTTTTCTAATAACCGAGTGCCGAGAAACTGAAAGTTACCGGGAAATTACAAAATGTGGAACTTATCTTTAGTTGATAAATAGGCTTTTTAACTGCCATATAAATAAACTTTTCAGTATTTAAACTTTGCACCAAACTATCTATACACGAACTTCGCAGCCGAAATTAAATAAAACTGTGATTTACCTACACATCACACAGCACAATGCGCCCACTGTCAGTGGTGAACACCAAATGTGTTACGTTGGCAATATTCGAGTTTCCCATCAGCAACACCGTGTTGTTAAATTACAGCGATATGTTGTATTTTTAATTGTATTCTTTGGGCAAAATGTGTGATCTTGTCTATAAAATATGCACTAGCCAGCTAGGTTAAAAAGAAGAAGAAAAGAAAATATATATTATAATCAATGTATTAAATCAATGAATGTGTTGTTATCTCCAATACGATATATTTAGTTATTACTATAGTAACCGAAGTAAGGTTAGACTAGAGACCTGCACGGGCCGGGCTTGGGCGGGCCGACACTGTTATTTCTTTGGGCCGGGCCGGGCTTGGGATGGCCGACACTGATTTCTCTTCAGGTCGGGCCGGGCTGGGGCCGATCAATTGCAATTCTTTAATAATTATTGACTTTCGTTAAACGATAATTGGAATAAAGCCAAACGTTGAAGAAGTGTGTCCGTGAAAAATGTACAAGAATGCAATAGCTATTTACAGTTTGTGTTGCTTAGCGGCTCCACTTTCACTATAGAGGATTGCAGGCATTATGCGGTAAATTGAGCTCTGACCTTGATCTTCACTGAACTCAAAATATAAAAAAAAAGGGGGGGGGGTGTTTTGCCTGTCGCTAAACAATATTGCCATCTTCACTTTATGCTAAAAATCAATTAAGTTAGATTTTTGTTACAGGGAATGGAGTTTTTGTTCTCTCGATCACAGGCAAAATTCTAGGAGGCAATGGTACCATTCGGGAGACAAGCATCAGGTTGTGAACCAGAGTTTAGAAAATGTTTCTGAGGGTTAGGTCAAATTTAGTACTAAATTTTGAGAAAGATTCGGGCTCGAGCTAATTTTTAAAAAAAATATCGGGCCGGGGTCGGGCCAAAAACTTTAAAAATTTATCGGGCCCGGGCCGGGCTTGGGCCAAGAATTTTGAAAAACTTATCGGGCTGGGCCGGGCTCGGGCCGAAAATCTCCAAAACTTTTCGGGCCCGAGCTGGGCCGGGCCTAGGTACGTTCGGGCTGGATTGGGCTCGGGCCGAAAAATTCGGCCCGTGCAGGTCTCTAGGTTAGACATAATGTTAACTACCTTGTAAGGATCATAACGTTTATAAAAAGGAAGTATACAATAAACGACATTTTGCATTATGACAATTTAGTTTACTCATTGTGTGGCTCAAACAACAACGATAATAATATCGTTAAGAATCAGGAGGTGACAGTTATAAAATCTTCTTGACGCGTTGAGTACGCTCAACGCTCGTACGCTCAATGTCCTCGTTTTGCGTTGAAAGCCTTCGTATAATCGATCCAACGGTATAATCATTGCTTCTGTCGCCCGGTGTTAATGTACGCGCTAACCGTTAGACTAACGAGAAGGGTGTAAATCAGCTTTCCCCAACCTGGTGTTCGCAAGAGGATCTCAGGGGTCCGCAAGCCCATCTGAAAAAGGCACACACGGTGGTGAGAAATACACCACTTTAAGTTAAATGATCGAATTAATAATGACAAGTCAACTTGCATGAGAAGTGATGTTCAACCTGCAAGAAGTTCCCTATACTCCAACAGCATGTTTTTTTTTTTTTTCTGACAGAACCAAAAAGGGTGTAGAGACTGATGTACGTGTTTGTAAAATATCTTTAAACGAAAATCTTTGACACAATAGGTGACTCGAAAAGGAAAGAGGGAGTGAGAAAGTCATGCTAGGCATTCTTTCACTTGCCAAAAACTTCATTTTCACTTGACTAAGCTATTTTCTAGAGTTCATTTATATATATATATATATATATATATATATATATATATATATATATATATATATATATATATATATATATATATATATATATGCAACATCTTAGTCAAGGTGTCCGGCCCAGGTTTGAAACCCAAGACCACCCGAATACGGAATAGGCTTATACCATTCTAACATGATTATATAGCTGCAAAACTGCAAAGAAAAACAAAAATATTCACACCCATATAGATATAGATATAGATATACTAACATGGTAAAAGTTGGTGTAAGTAATAATAAGAAAGGATAGGTTCCACTTCCATCCTTATCCATGTATTGGAATCGGAAGTTATAGATTCAACCACTCCCTGTTTCAATATTTAATCCTTATAATTTGTAAATCTACCATGTTTTCACTTACTTTATTATAACTTACTTTATTATTATTATTATTATAATTATTATTGAAATCCTATTCTTTGTGTTATGCTTGGTGTGTAAATTACCCCCGACGTGGAATGAGGATACACGTGGAATGAGGCAATATGATACACGTGGAATGAGGATGAATATCTATCTTGATCTGGCTGAAAAAAAAAAAACTTGGGTGTGAAGTATCCGAAAGGTACACGAAAATCGATCCTTTCCATTCTTTACTTACCAGTTCTTACATACAGTGCTAACATACGCACTTGTAACAATCCTACTCGCTGGTGTAGGGGCTAGTACGTGTGTCGTAAGTGCGAGAGGTCTCGGTTTCATTTTCGAGTGGGAGAACATCGAACACACTAATGTGATTGAGATTTCACTTTAAACTGTATGTCTCGCTATATGTTTCACATCCTATTGACAAAGAAGGTAAATTATAAATGAATCAATCAATCAACCAAAATATTTGTTAACATGTATAGACACCCAAGGTCATATTGTTACTCTTTTTAAAATCAGTTAAGGTAAACTCTTGCTTTAATCAATCTTACAATATCAATGCATTTTGTTAATATCTTATGAACTTCTTCTTTACAATTTAGAACATTTCTGTTCACTAATCCTTTTCAAACACATCGTACTTTTTAGGATAGTCTTATTACACACTTCAATATTAACATCCACTTTCTTTGACTTTACTCTGTCTAAAACCATACAACATTATTCTGACTCAAAATCTAAACTAACTACAATCAACTTGAATCCCTCCAAACCACATAAACAACTTACTTGATATATTCCAAATTATATAGCAACCATTCTCACTTCTTCTTCTACCTCTCTCTTTTTTCGGTACAATACAAACACTAAAATACTATCCGCCCTAAAGTCTTACTCAAGCATATCCTCATTCCATGCCCTAAGCCTCATTCTATCTTATACCCCTAACATCCTCCCCGGCTATCATAACAAAAGAAGAAACGACCCTCATACATATAACTTTCTTTTTAGCACTTGATGAAATTCTAGCCCTTGTCTTTGCCTAATCGTTGTTCCTTGTTCTTATGTCTAAATTTTTGTTCTAAGTCTGTTAGTATGTGATACCACTGAAGAACCTTTTGTTCCAAATCAATAGATGTTCTAAAAGGAACTCCTGTAACTCATGCTTCAACGACTCAATATATTCTGTTACATCTTCTATCTTATTATCTTTCCGACATTGCTTGTAGATCTTCCTTGACTTTTGTGACCTTTTGTGCTTGTCCTCGCACTCGTCTGTTTTAGCCTTTCTAGGTAAACTGTGCTTCACTTGACCCGCAATTGTAATATTTTCTTCTTCAGACTCCATCAGTAAACGGCAACTCTCAGATGCTTTTTTAGTTGTAGATTTCCTCTTAGTAAACTTTTTATTTCGCTTCTCAACATCCTGAGATTTATTAACATCTGTTAAATGACTACTAACATGATCTTGTGCCTTGGATGTGGAACCTGGTAGTGATTCTGTTGGTGATTGATAAAAGATAGTGTCCATTGTTAACATCTGGTACAAATCTTGGACTTGTTCTTTAGCTAAAATTGAAGAACTTTCATCATTCTGATACTGCAGTTGTTCTAATTCTTGCTCCTTCTCCGAAACTTGGTCATTTATGTTTAATTCTTTAATATCTCCATCTATGTCCTGTAGTACACAAGCATACTCAAAATCATGTAATCCTGTACATTTAAAGCAGCGTTTTCCGAAGGCAGGACACTTATTTCTTTCATGCAAACGATGACAACTTTTGCATCGTGTAACTTGTCTATTACTTCCACTTGAATAACCTGACGGCACAGAACCTGCCGATGTTTGCTTTGAAATTCTGGGTGAGGAACTAATACTAGTGGAATAATCAGACCGAGTGCCTGCCTCCCTAATAGCATGTTGGTTTGCACCAAGTCTTTCACTATGTTTGATTTTAACTTGCTAGACTTTCCGTACACTGTACACCTGCTGCAGGCGTTTTGAAAGAGTTACCCGCAAATGTCGTAATTTGATTTTCACTTGCTAGATTTTACTTGCCTCGGAGGCTTGCTGCAACTTTGTAGCAAGTGTGTCAGTTCTAGTTTCTACCAACAGGTGGCACAAAAGTCTAATCTTAGAAATCTCCCCGCCAGGCCGCAATTTGTAGTAGGTGTGAAGTGCGTGAAGCATTAAAACAAGTGGATAATTAAGATAATTAGGTAAGTATCCAGTATGTAGAGATAATTTATATTTTAAACGTGTATTGTTTGACAAAGTTGTTGAGAAAAATATACTGTGTGATTGTTCGTATACAGTAAATGTTCAGTTTGTAAAAGGCATGCAATGCAATGCAAGTATATACCTGCAGAAGACTTATTACAAACTTGCTGTAGACTTGCAGGTCAAGTGGTATCCTTGCAGAGACTTGCGTCAAACTGCACTAACTTGCTACCGATTTGCTGTGCACTTGCAGTACAAGTGGAAACTTGCAGTAAGCTTGCTGTGCAAGTAAATCCCTTGCAGAAACTTGCTTTGCAAACTTACCATACACTTGCACTGCAGGCGTGCTGCAAATTCGAAGAGCGTCAACTAAGAAGTTTGCATTAAACTTGCATCAAACTTGCAGACTTGCATCACAAGTCTGCTGCAAGTTTGCCAGACTTGAATTGCAAATCTGCTGCAAGTTTGTTGCAAGTCATTTTTGCTATCTGGGCTTCATCTTTGATCTATTAATTTGCATGAGATAGACTTGATGTTGATTGCGCTCAGTTGTACTACTGAATACGGACAGTTGTTGTTCAGTATTTTCAACAGCTGTTGCTATATCCATAACTTGCTGGAAATTAAGAGACTGTGAAGTTAAGATCTGTCTACGAGCAATATTATTTTTCATACCAAATACAAATTGGTCTCGTAATGAATGATCAAAACAACTTCCAAAATTACAATAGGCAGCTTGATTTTTCAAAGTCATGACAAATTGTGCCACTGTTTGATGTTCCAACTGTGTTAATTGATGGAATTTGAATCTTTCTGCCATTTCATTTGTCTTGACTCCATAGTGAAGTAACATGAGTTTCTTTAATTCGTCAAATGTTTTTTCTGCAGGCTTGTTTGGAGTACACAAATTTCGTAACTCTTCGTATGCCGGAGTACCCATTACTGCTAAAAATGTAGCAACCTTTCGGTCTTCGGGTAAGGCTGCTGATAAAGCCACCTGTTCAAAACGTTCTAAGTAGATCTGGATTCTCCCTGTTTCTACATCAAAGGGCTCGAAATTGCCAAAAAAAGCCATCTTGATTCAGAAGCGTTACTTTAAATCCTTTTCGACTACGCCAATTGTTACTCTTTTTGAAATCAGTTAAGGTAAACTCTTGCTTTAATCAATCTTACAACATCAATGCATTTTATTAATATCTTATGAACTTCTTCTTTACAATTTAGAACATTTCTGTTCACTAATCCTTTTCAAACACATCGTACTTTTTAGGATAGTCTTATTTCACACTTCAATATTAACATCCACTTTCTTTGACTTTACTCTGTCTAAAACCATACAACATTATTCTGACTCAAAATCTAAACTAACTACAATCAACTTGAATCCCTCCAAACCACATAAACAACTTACTTGATATATTCCAAATTATATAGCAACCATTCTCACTTCTTCTTCTACCTCTCTCTTTTTTCGGTACAGTACAAACACTAAAATACTATCCGCCCTAAAGTCTTACTCAAGCATATCCTCATTCCATGCCCTAAGCCTCATTCTATCTTATACCCCTAACACATATCTAATATAAAATTTCGGGGTGATTTTTCTTTCCATAAAAAAAAACAATAAACATAATTAGAGAGAAATTTGCGTACGATTTAAAATGCCATTTTAGTCCGTGTTGAAATTGAGAATCAGGAGTTGCCCACGAGATAAGAAATAAAGTTGTCTCGTCTCATCCCGTAAATTTTGTAGAAGTATCGTCTCGTCTCAATTCTCAAAGAATCATTTATTGTCTCGTGTCGGTTCCTGAGAAAGCTTTTCTCGTCTCGTCTCGCTTTGTAAATGTATGTGCATAATTTATGCTTTGAGTTTTTTTGTTTCATCTAGAACATAGGGTAAGGGTGTGGTATAAAAGGTTTTATCTGCACTTCCAGCTCAAACTAAATCACGTAACTGGAAACTGTGGCGCAGCCACTCAAAGCAGTTCGTGTAACACGAATACTGGAAACAAGAACGAATCAAATCATTCAGAGCGCGTGGGTTTGATATAGTTAACCAATTAGCTATTGCCAGTAGCAGACGATGTGATTAGTTGCGACTGTAGCCGGCAGGGTCACTGATATCACTTTTGTTGCATTGTGGGAAATGATTTGAATTTCAGTTGGATATACAGAGAGTGATGCATCAGGGTGCTCAGTGATCTACAGTAGAAGCTATCAGAAACCTCTTCCGTCACTTGTTCATGAAGGGTGTGATATAACAACATTTAAATAATAATTTTTATGTTGTAAAATATGATTACAACATAAAAAAATATGATTTATGTTGTAATAACTGTCGTATATTTAAACATTGGTAAATAATCTTCATGTGATTCATAGAATCACTTATCAAGTTATAGATTTTATACTATGAACCATGTATTACTAAAACAGTGTTCTGTTTGAGGTTCGTGAAATTTAATCGAGATCGAAAATTGGTTTGTTTCTCGTCTTGTCTTGATTAAAATTTTTCATCTCGTTGGTATAGTATATTAAGAGACCCCATCACGGCGAAATTAAAATACCTCCAATTTTACAGTAATTATGTGATATCTTCAAATGGATAAAAGATAATCGAAAAGCGGAACAGGAGCTCTCTAAACAATATTATTTTACATGAGATACCATTATCATGACTCACTTATCTGCTCTCGATTTCCAACCATTTAGAAAACTGGCATTTATTTTCGCGTTTTTAAATGGTTGCAAACGGAAAGCTACTAGGTGAAGCGTGATAACGGTAACTCATGCAAAATAATATTGTCTAGAGCGCTGTTGTTCCATATTTCTATTATCTTTATCTATTTGAATATATCAGATAATTATAGTAAAATTAGCGGTATTTTAATTTCATAGTGATTAGGCTTCTCAAATAGGAGAGTCCTGACCCTTAATACTTGTTATCCTTTTTTAATAATTTCACTTTTTCGGATAATGGAAACAATACGTTCATATTGTGACTTAATTCTGTACAAGTTCAGTACAGCATTGCATCTAAATAAATCATTGATACTCTATACTTAGGGAGAACTCACTAAGATAATGTGCACATGGCATAACCTGAAATCGAACTTTCATGCTCACCTTACAGAGGTTAACACTCCAGCACGAGTAATCCATAGTGTATCAAAGTTTTATAAATAAATACCAACCCGCCAGCAGAAACGTAAAAATAATATAATAAATTAAAAGAGCCATCTAACGGTCTAATATATACACATAGTTCCTTCATACTAACACCCACCTACTATCTACATATTGAGTTGTTTATCTGGAAATACTAACCACCTATTTCCTTTTTCTGAGTAGCTTTTTAACAAATTATTACTAACCAAGAAGAAACAATAATATTATTATATTTTAAACGAACAAATAATGGAGAAAGAACCTAACACCACAAATATAATAAAAGCAAAACAAAGAAAGGTTTCTATTAGTTAAGTTATTCAATATTTGGACCAACGCTGGTTGATGATATTGTACCAACAATAATAATAACCACCAAAGATATAAATAAAAAACCTCTTGTCTTGTGCTGACAATGACAGAACTGTAAGGAAAAATTAACAGTGGCCAAGTACTTCTTATCTCACCAATCAGAAGACAAAGAAACAGAAAGGCTTACTTGTCTTTGTTTTGAAGATGTTTAGAAAAAGAAAAGAGAAAAAACTAGTAGTGACCGCGGGCAGAAGAAATTTGAAGCATAGGAAAGTGAAAAGAAAAACAAAGCAATGGATGTAATACGTTTTATCCACACCCAGTTGAGAGGATCTTACTCCAAGTTTGTACTTACTCCAGCTGCCCACACCTGCACGTTATGTATTCTCCCTACCTATGTTTTAGGGCTTGTGAATATTTATATGCCAGGACCCTTGTGTGCTTACAAACACCTTACTTCTTTTTCAAAGTCTTTAATCAGGCTGTGTTGTAGCATAATATTTCCAGAGTATACATATCTTTTTTCTACCCTCAAGTACTGTAGTAAGCGAAAAATAATTAAAATAATACTTTTATAAGGTGTACAAAAAACGGAATATATTGGTGATGGTAGAACGAAGTAATTGGACTCAGACTAAAAGCATTGGGAGCTCTTCCTAAGGTTAAAGGCTTGAGGATAAAGTTTTTCTGAAAATCAAGGTAGTGGATCACCATAATGGTAATGGTAATGGTTCATTACAATCAATCGTACCCAAATGTTTTTGGTCTTAGTCCGATTTATTCATTTTACCCAACCAAAAAAAGAAATTGACCTTTTTAGTCCATTTTATATGAAAAAATTGCACTCAGACTAAAAGCATTGGGAGCTCTTCCCAAGGTTGAAGGCTTGAGGATAAAGTTTTTTTCTGAATATCAAGGAAATAGTACACTGTAATTCGTTGCAATCAATAGCACCCAATGCTTTTTAAATCTTGGTCTGATTTATTCATTTTACCCCACTAAAAAAGAAAATACTATTTTTGGTGCATTTCATATGAAGAAATTGCACTCAGACTAAAGGCATTGGGAGTTTTTCCCAAGATTGAAGGCTTGAGGATAAAGTTTTTTTCTGATTATCAGGGAAATGGTACACTGTAATTCGTTGCAATCAATAGCACCCAATGCTTTTAATCTTGGTCTGATTTATTCATTTTACCCCACCAAAAAAGAAAATACTCTTTTTAAGGCATTTCATATGAAGAGATTGCACTCAGACTAAAAGCATTGGGAGTTTTTCCCAAGGTTGAAGGCTTGAGGATAAAGTTTTTTCTCTGAATATCAGGGAAATGGTACACTGTAATTCGTTGCAATCAATAGCACCCAATGCTTTTAATCTTGGTCTTGATTTATACATTTTACCCCACCAAAAAAGAAAATACTCTTTTTGAGGCATTTCATATGAAGAAATTGCACTCAGACTAAAAGCATTGGGAGGTTTTCCCAAGGTTGAAGGCTTGAGGATAAAGTTTTTTTTCTGAATATCATGGAAATGGTACACTGTAATTCGTTGCAATCAATAGCACCCAATGCTTTTAATCTTGGTCTTGATTTATACATTTTACCCCACCAAAAAAGAAAATACTCTTTTTGAGGCATTTCATATGAAGAAATTGCACTCAGACTAAAAGCATTGGGAGGTTTTCCCAAGGTTGAAGGCTTGAGGATAAAGTTTTTTTTCTGAATATCATGGAAATGGTACACTGTAATTCGTTGCAATCAATAGCACCCAATGCTTTTAATCTTGGTCTGATTTATTCATTTTACCCACCAAAAAAGAAAATACTCTTTTTTGCGCATTTAATATGAAGAAATTGGACTCAGACTAAAAGCATTGAGAGCTTTTCCCAAGGTTGAAGGCTTGAGGATAAAGTTTTTCTGAATAGGGAAATGGTTCACTGTAATTCATTACAATCAATCGCACCTAATGCTTTTGCTCTTATCCTATCAAAAAAAACACTTTTTTTTTTAGTGCTTAGTTATTTCTTATTTTTATCTTTTATCATAAGATTCTCTATATTTCAATCAGTTCTTAATTGAATATTATGTGTGTGTGTGTGGGGGGGGAGATATTGTAGTAGGCACCCTTCTATAATAAGTAAATTGATTAATGCATCTACATCGTGTCCTTAGGTCTCGGGGTACTCCCGTTCCGTCTCACATTTTTGTTCCTCCAGTTCTTCCATTATCATTCATCTGCCTTAATCACCCATCTTTCTCAGCCTAAAGGGCACAATCGTGGGACATACAATTGAAATAGTTTTCATTTTTTTTCACTTAATGCATCTTATCTATTTTATGATATTATGATTCGAAGAAAGTTCTCCTTCTTTTAATTGCATTGTGAAATACAATTTCTCTCTTGCCTTTTTATTAGTAAAAGAAAAATAAATAATATACTTAATTGATAAGTATGTGAATCCTGAAACTTGTTGATATGAAATCTCCAACGCCTAGCCGTCTGCAACCAGCCAAACTTCCGTGAGGATTTGGGCTGTATAATTGAAACAATTTTGTTTCTTATAACTGACAATTGAAACAACAATGAATTTATTCGATTGAGGTTGACTATGAAACGAACGTCATTTACACATTAACACCAACGAGAAATGTGTATTAGATTAGCAATAAACAAATCAATTTCTGTAGCGGTCAAATTATATTTCTTTAACTTTAGTACATGTTCCTGTACAGTACTTCTGTGTTCTAGTTTGGTAGTTCTAACTATAAAATGCAGATGAGTGAGTTAGAAACTGTGTTCTTAGAGAGGATACTCAGATAAAACCAGTGGTTCTTAATCTCATAATAGCTAGGGAAGTGTGTGTGAGAAGGGTGTAAAGGGCCCCTGTAGTGCATAAGGTAAAGAAGGCAATTGGAAATCGAACTTGTAATTTTATGCGTGTGATGATAGACAAAGGAGATGAATGAGTCTTATAGAGTTTACAAAAGAGGACGCCACGTAATAAATAAATAAAGATAAAGTCGTTGGGATCTTATGATACAGCTTTTGGTCCTATGATAAACATATTTACGAAATGAACGAATTATGACAACTATGTCGAAAACATCATTGAAAGGAAGCATTTACTTAGCTATTGCACTTTTAAATGGTCTCTAAATTATCGTCACAGCTAAACACGAAGAAGATATAAATAAAACAATGTATGGAATAATCTGTATAAACCAGAATGTATATATGTTTGTTTGTAGGTATGATCGCCTTACAAAAGCCAGTATCTCAGGAGTCTCTCTAATTAGCTAGTTATATATGATACTAGTTACTGGGTTTATATCACCGATTAGTTATCTATGCTAGTTATATATCACCACTAGTCATGAAGTCACCAATCTGAAGAATATGCTCTTATACAAGAAATTGACGTCTGTAATATGAACTTATAGCCTATATGTTTAAGAAAACTATTGTAAATTTATTTTATAATACACCATCACTGTAATTGGGCTTATGTCTGTTGTGTTGATGGCATATAAATAAATAAATAAGTATAACCTCCTCATTAAAAGTAGTTAGACATGTGTTTCAGCGATTTTGAAAATACAGCTTTTAATGGAAGAAGGGGTCAATTTCTACAATATTTAAAATTTTCCCCATTTTGTATTCATAAAGTGGCATAAAAATTTAGTAAACGGTTGAACTGTTTAAAACGAATTTTTGAAATAGGTATCACTTCCGTCGACCCGCTATTTATTACATTACATTTGATTGAAATATGTGTCCTAAGGCGGCGGGAAGGGGGTTTATACTTAAAAAATCGATTAACCCATTGGAAATTAATATTTTTTGTTTAAATAAAATATTTAGCACTTGGGCGGGATTGTTTCTGTTTCCATCATTTCATTTCGGTTCAAATAGTATCTTAAAGGGACAGAATGTGGACTTAAATATGCCATTCAAGTATTTTTCATAAATAAATTCTTCTTATGCAAAGAATAGGCATTTCAGCTAGTTAGAAAGAAACTTACGATTTTTTTTCATTCGGAAAGAGGAAACAGTTAAGAAATGATATGATCTTCACAAACAAATGGTTTACAAACTACTCGTGACACTTTTCCACCATATGCAAAGCAATAATGCACACACGTATACGTTATATATATATATGTAGCAATACGTTACACACATCTTCCCGCAGCATCTAAGGGAAGATCGTTAACGCCCATTGTTAAACAAACATCTTTAGCCATAGGGAGTCTTACTCATGCTCTGCAAATGGGATATATTATGCTAATTCTTTCGCTAGTTTTATATTATCGTTGTCACTTACCACAAGTATTTCTGCACGCACAACATGATGTATATAATTGGATTATGACAAAACTCCACTCTTTAGGATATTATATATTTGTAAGCGATTACTTCCATGACAGACAGGGAACACGAGGATATGATGTATCTTTGCGTCAATATTTATATTTATGCTTGCATTAGATTTAATTGCTTTTTTCTTTCTTTTACTTCCATTATTTTTCCTTTTCTATTTCCGAGTTGTTTGAAAAGTACACAAGCCAGCGCCATCTAACGAGCATCATAAATTATTCAAGACTGTCATTTCCGAAACGTTTCTTCTGTAGATAACCAATTATTTATCTAAAGCAATATTTGAAATGTTGGTATAGTCAGTACTTTATGAATTGTAGTATGAAATATTACTAATCTAATCTTATTAGATCGTTTTCCTTATAAATTTGTGATTAGACAGATTCGTAACTAGTTGTAAAGAATAAATTAATAATTAGATAACGGTTTTCTTCACATTTGTTACGGGTTCATAGCGGACGTGATTTTGATTTGTTTTCTTTAAGCATGGGCGCCTGCAGATAAGGGTCAAGGGCAGTCCCTAGCTTAAAATAATGTTAAAAGATATTTTTATTATGTACAACATTCAGTGAACACATTTTCAAAGCGTATTTGCTAATTTCTTAGCCATAGTTTGTACAGTCACGAACAATATTAACTACAGGTTGAACTTAATAAGAAATGATAGCTGTTTCCTCCAGGAGAATTGTTACACTGTATGCCTGATAGTTGGACAACCAGCATGACACTACAGACTTGCCCGAAAACATAACATGTCAGGATATTCTTCCATTTGGAACAAGAAAGAGTAAGTAGTTCAGCATCATTTACTTAGAGAGACGCGAGATAAATAGGCAGAAATTACATACTCTACATTACCATATGACAATTTCCAGTGAAATTATCGTTTAGATAGTATTCATAAAAAAAATAACCCATTTAGCAATTTTGTCATTTGTTAATCATTAAATTATATTCTCTATGGCATGGATTCGCTTAGATATAAATCTTATTGCACTTTGCAGCAGCAGAACTCAAAATACTGAACACAGAGTTCCTCTGTAACATCTTGTGTCATTTTCCGCGAATCTGCTTCGGTACACAGCTTCAATTTACAGGCGTCAGGAACAGGACGATACCCGTGACCTTTCTTATCTTCCAAGCATGAGATTCCACTAAAAAATTTTCAGAACGACGTTGAATTGTAAAATAGGCTTGTACTGTCTTAATTTACCCCGTGCATTTATTAATGTTTCGAACTGTTTGGGTTACTCTGCGACCGAGTTCAAATACGTTGAAGGTTTTGGCATCCCATTGTCTCAAACCTAAAAACAGACAAAAGCACCGAAATTTTCCTATAATATACTACATTGTGCAGAATATAAACTTTCGAATGGTACTAACATGGTATACAGACAACATGTTTCATAGTCACAGTTATGTGTCACATTGAAAGAGCTCGAATTCTTCCGTGAAATATGTGCAACCCATTCCAGTAGGACACGGCAATATCCTGTTAGGTATGCAGTCCATCCAAAAATTAAATCCTTGGTATACTCAACGGAAATGGTAGCTTTATTGTGGACCGCACGAGTCATGTTGGATTTAGTCACGAGCCGCCACTGGGCCACACTATCACGTAATATTGAACTCAATTCAACTTGACAAAGCAATGCAAATACAAAGCAATACAAATATTAGATGTATGAACGCTTGTCTTCAAGCAACTTTGGCTGCAAAATAGCAAGTACGGTAACAGAATAGCAAATGCAGAATATGCTTTATTTTTGTCTCAGAAAACAACAAGTCTTCTATTCAATGTTTCATTTCACTAGACCAATTAAATTATTCTGTTTTGCCTGGTGACATCTGGAGTCTGTTTTTTAAAGTTATTATTTTGCTTTCATTTTTATTAAATGGTTACATTCAATACCCTAGGCGCGAAGACAAGTTCAAATAGGTTGGGTGTGTAGGTTCCATTTATGAAACTGTCCAAACCAAATATGAATGTCTCTATGTACGCACGGATCCCTTTTCATTCTGTTAGGTGTTTTGTATCAAATCGCCCGCATATAAGATTTTTACGTCTTTCTTTATATCACTGTCTCTCTCTGTATGTGTATATATGTTTATGCTAATTCATACAGTTTCTAAACACATTCATTCCTTAAGGACACATCCATCACGACTGTTTCTATTTACAACTTCATGTGTATATGTACACATACAGTCAAGTTTTATGTTTTAATTCTGTTGGTATTCTGAAAATGTCTTTTGTAGCCTCGCGAAATGTTTCTGTGGTATGTGTCTTCAGTAAGGTGAATATATATATATATATATATATATATATATATATATATATATATATATATATATAATGTATGTGTTTATGTGTCTGACAAGACTCTTCAAATATTAGCTGCTTGTAGGGGAGTCTGGTTGTAGATTAATAGATATGCATTTCTCTCTGGGAAGTCTGCGAACTATCATTTGTCATGTATTGTGTTTGACAGCAAACACCTAGGAAGAACACAAGAAATATAGAAGGTAAATATGCGAAAGGATATATCGTATCTACTATCCTATATTTCTTAAAAAGAACCATTTATATTATATTATACTGTAATATATTATATTATTTGGACACTTTCTCCATAATTTTCAGTGTAGACTTAGAAAATATTACATGCATAAGTTTCGATATCACGTCTATTCAGCTGTATCATTCAGCCGGTTAAAATTTTCAGATTCCCAGAAGAAGTTGCTGAAATAATCTTTACACTTCTGGCTCCTATACTTACGAAAAAGAATCTCTCATTTCATTATATGAGAATCTAGTACAGGGCAAATTAAAATGATGGACCCGATTTGAGAAATTTACTCTGTAAAATCTAATTAACGTATTGTGAGACATGGCCTAAGAAAGGTAAACTGTCGAAGTTTTCTTAAAGCATGTCACAACTGTTTCATGTGAGCACCGCCGATCATGCCGATAATTTTATCTCCTGTCGATAATTTTATCTCCTGCCGATATTTTTATCTCCTGCCGATAATTTTATCTCCTTCCAAACCTTTTGTAGCATGTTGCGGTCAATATCAGCAATTCATTTCATGCACGCTGCTGACTCTTAGCAGCAGAAAGTGGAAACATTGTGTGGAAACATAAACTTAAAAAGTTAACCTTTCGGAGCAAATGTCTCACATTAACCCACATATTTATTAGATTTCACATAATTAATAAATTTCTGCAACCGGATCCATCATTTTGACTGGCCCTGTGTGTATTTTTGTTTTCCAGCTGTTAGGAAAACAATTTTTAAAGCATGCAGCAATTTAGGCATGACTTTTTTTTATTATTATTATTTTGAATAGTATCTCATCAATGAAGTGTAATTCTGTGGAGATGTGCGGGCGGACGCAGAACATGATTCTCTAGTACTTTTGTCTGGTTTCCTGTTATAAACGTAAGTTTTCAGTAGTTCTGATGCAAACCGATACGAAATGAAACTCTGATGTTCTTGTGTTTTGACAGTGATACAGGCGTTGCTGGTACGTTTCAAGAAATACGAATGTACTTTGGTCTGGAGTATGTGGTTTGGTTTGAGCATCTAATAAAGGAATTGCATGGCTTCAGATAGGAAATTTGCTGTCACGAAACTGAAAATATTGTGTTAAAGTTTCTACTAGTATCGTTGTAATAATAATAATAATAATAATAATAATAATAATAATAATAATAATAATAATAATAATAATAATAATAATAATAATAATAATGTAATTAGGCCTATATATTAATATAATTACATAATAACACTATTATAACTACTCAACCAACATATTATATTAACCGTAAAACAGGTTGTTAAATTAGAGTGGTACCAATCCATCTATTGTATTCGCAAGATATTGACATTTTAGAATTTAGAGATTCATCAAGACAATTATTATAAAATCATTTCATAAAAACAATTAAAAATATTGATTTTAGCAAAAATGACACAAAACATGAACAGTGTGTGTGTGTGTGTATGAGTGTTTTTTTTTTTAACTTTTTGTTTAAAAGTCGTATTGGCGTTACCGTAGTCATTTCCAGCTAGTGAAAGCATGATTTAATTACATGAAAGAATTAGTTACAATTTTGACCAATTCTGTATTATACAACTGCCAATTTCTAGTCGTTTGTAATTGACAGCAGCTGAATATTTTCCAATCAAAATTTCCTTTTGAAAAATAACTTGCAATTTTCTAATACTTCTACCTGTAGTAATACTTCCTGTATATTACTACACACTAATAGGTATTTGAGACGCTTAGCTAAATCCATTTTTCTCTTTTAACGAAATTGAGTTATATATCAGCTTAACATTTCGTAATAAAAAAACTAGTTCAAATATGGAACTTTGTACGCGCGTGTATATGGAGCTTCACTGCACGTTTTGCGAGATTACTCGAAACTAAGCGAAATGTATGTAGTGGATTTTGATACTAGGCGCCTCATTTCGCTCGTATCATTCACTCCTGCTTATTTCCGGGGTTCCAGAACCTCTCGTTTGCTATAGCCTAACGTGAAGTCGATTTGTGTATTATTTGTTTCGAGCGAGTTTTCGGCTTTGCCTATGTGATACTAGATTAAGGTTATCCAAAATGTAACTAGCATTACCGCCAGAATTGCTAGCCAAAATAATTAAATGAATTTTAGTACTCCTCATCAATGAAGGAACAACAAGTATAATAAATATTTTAAGTGTGATTGGTGAAACCGTTTGGGTATATCAGGAAGATTTTAAATAAGTGCAATAAAGGGGCGACATTTAGGAGGCAGGAGGCGGAATTGCTACCCCAAGAGTTTGAGGAATACATATACTTTAAAAGACTGTCTACTAATATACTAGTAGAAAACGTCTCTGTCTCTGTCTGTGGTGCTCTTGGCCCCCTCAAGCGAAGTCTTAGATGACGCCACTGTTAGAAAACGATTAGCTTAATTTATTATTAAACCTTGTTAGAGGCTTTAGAGAGCTTCTTTACGCACATATTAGATGTAAATACTCCCATAAAATTCCACGCTAATTTGTTTTTATTTGTGATATGAAATAAATTAATTGTATTTCTGTTATTTTATATCAGAAATTTCGATTCAAGATTCTTAGTTTTCAATGATATGAACAACTTTTTCGAACGAGTTAAATCTTGCATGTGAGATCCCGCTGTAATTGGTGAGAGTTACTAATACTCCCAACGTGTGGGTTGCAAAAGCAGTATGACCACAATAATATAATCATTTCTTAAAGGACAACTCTTAACCATCTAGATCACAATTAATTTCAGCTCAGTTCAGTTCGAAATCCCTTTCTCTTTGGCTCTTTACACAAGAAGAAAAGAAGCGTGTCGTGTCACTTGTACGTATAAAAATGACGAGTGACTTGCACGATGGAACAAGCGCGAATCTTACTTTTCCAGTTGCTGAGGGGCATTAGTTGCGCTGTTGGGGTGGCCCCGTTTGCCACACCTCTAGCTACACACACACACACACACACACAGACATGCTGATTTCATTGTAGATTCCGTGTTCATCTTCCCACCTGCTCACGTATAGTATGTTTAATATATATATGTGTTTGTGTATGTATGTGTGTGTGTGTGTGTATGTGCTGAACGCTGGGCGTGAGTGTCGTATACTGTTATATGTATGCAAACATACGTTACTTTCAGATAAAATTCTAGTAAAACAAGATTTGCCGCCGTAGATAAAACCTTTAAAAAAATATAATAAAACCTGAAACAAAAAACTCACGGTGATGGTGGCTGCACTGAAATTTTCTTGTAGTGTTTAATATGGAGGACACGTTGTTAATAAATTTACAGTGTATTGGAAGAAACGATAGCGGTGAAAGTAAAGCGATTATTTTGTAAATGTACATATATAGGAGGTGCATAATATACAGAGATGATCCACGCGCGCATCTTTCAGAACAATGTTTCATGGTTTTTTAATAACGTATCATTATGCACACAGGACCTTTAGAACTTTGCTTAGATAAATATTGTTTTTAAAATGTTTTAACGCTACATTGTAGGGCAAAGTGTGTTATGATGCAATTTGCATGAAGTTTTTTTTCCTTTAAATCCTGTTTCTTTCCTTCGTGGTGGGTTCCTAGGAGAGGAAGAAAGATGATGCACAAAAGAAACAAACGTGAACGGAGTGTTTTGTGAAAGAACAAAAAATTTTAATAAAGTATTCTTACTATCGATAGAACACATACGGACTATCAGTAATAATTTCAAACCTTAATTTGAAAAAGAAGATTAAGCTAGTTAGTTAGATATAAAGTAACTATTTTGTTAATTAATTAATTTGAGTTTAGCATAACTCTTCAGCGTCGACGCTTTTCTTTAACATCCCTCAATTATGCACCGAGGCTAAGGCAGGCGGTGATAATGAGATAGATTACAATGACGGAATGAAGAAAGTGGAAGAACACTGGACCACAAAAGTACATTTGGTAGGAGATGGGATCGAACCAAAGGTAAGCGCTCTACCACTGAGCAGCCCGAGGTCAGTACCGAAGCTGTATGAGATATGGTCTTTCAGTTTAAAATGGAATCCGATTCATTGTACTACATTCATTGTTCTTCTATTAAGAGTGAAACCCGGACTCAACGTGCACTGAAGGTGCGACCGTTATCTACTAGACCAGCGGGGAGGATAAAAGTAACTTTGTGCCAATTACCGATAATTTTCGGTAAAAAGTTAGTTAACGTGCTCGTATCAACAATAAATTTTAATAACCTGTTACCGATATATACATATATATAAGTCTAAGTACTCCATGCTTATGTAGGTTATCATATGACAATATTTTTCGTCATTCAATTAAGTAACAACCATAATTTCTTACGGGACATAAATAGTAAACATTCCATAGATTTTTCTTAAAAAGACGCATGGCGTTGTCCTTAAATGCCTTGCAAATTGATCATATGCAAATGACATTACAGAAGTGCACACGCAGGGAGGTCCATCGGGCCCGGACCCTTCCAAAACTGTAGCTTGACTAAATTTTGTGCACTTTCTTAACACCACTATACTTGTTTGAGAGAGAAATGATTAATGTAGCTTAAAGGTTTGACTTTACACCTCATTTGTACTCCTCTTTATATATATATGAACAATCTAGTTTTATCATTTATTTTCTAAGAATGAAGTTGAAGTTGGCAGTAATTAACGATTAGGGTATACTTATCGCCTTTTTGGGTGCAGAATAACATAGATTCAGTATTACATAAAGGTATTGGGTGTCCTCCTCAAAAAATTGCGTCCCTCCGAACGAAAATTTCTGGCTGCGTATCTGATCTTCACTAAGTTTTCCCGGGGCAAATATATTTAGTTTCTTTATTATACTTGTTCAACATATTGTATATCTTTTAGGATTGCTATAATTGTTCAAATATTCAAACAACGAGATATTCAAATTACAACAGCACGTCATCAACATGCAAAAATATTGTAGTTCTATAAATATTTTAATTCCCACTTTAATAAGTATAGACAAGAAACAGCATCCTGTTACAACGATATGTTGTATTTTTAATTGTATTCTTTGGGCAAAATGTCTGATCTTGTCTATAAAATATGCACTAGCCAACTAGGTTAAAAAGAAGAAGAAAAATGAAAGATATCTTGTTATAAAACCAATGTATGTTTTGTTGTTTATATTTCACCAAGACGATGTATTTATATATTACTATGGAAACAGAAGCAAGGTTAGACATAATGTCAACTACCTTTTAAGGATCATAAAGTTTATAAAAAGAAGGTATACAATAAACGACATTTTGCATTATGTCAATTTTAGTTTACTCATTGTGGCTCAATAAGATAATATAATGTTAGAATCAGGACAATAGAACAAAAATAACAGTTATACTGTGGATAGCTCAGCACTGATGAGAGCGAATACGTAAATACGAAGATCATTACAAAAGTCATGGCAAATATTTTTTTCTGGAAAATGGTAATGGATTTTTAAAAATCTGAAGTATGCAAATGAAATTGGTTCATATGTAAACATTACATGTATGGAGATGGATGAACACACATACCATCATAAAGATATAGCACGAGAAAAAAGATGAGAAAAATTTTGTCGTTTCAAACGAGTTTTACTGTCAATTGCAACAGTACACAATAGTACATTACAAACTACGTGCATTCCATCGTGGAACAAGAGCGCCCTAGACAATATTATTTTACATGAGAAACCGTTATCACGACTCACTTATCTGCTTTCGATTTCGAGCCATTTTGAAAATCGGCATTTATTTTCGCGTTTCTAAACAGCTGAAAACGGAAAGCCACTAGGTGGCTAATAACGGTACCTCACGCAAAATAATATTGTCTAGGGCGCTTTTGTTCCATATTTCAATTATCTTTTATCTATTTGAATATATCACATAATTACTGTAAAATTAACGGTATTTTAATTTCGCCGGGATGAAGACTTAAGCCTTTTTTTCTTTATTTCATCCAGAAATGATCAGAATTCTTCTGCGTCGTAAGAGGTCTACGAAGAGTGTAAAATAACTTTTTTAAAAAATTATTATTATTAAGTATTCTGCCTTTCGGCAGGTCCTGGAACTAATCTTTGGAAATGTTTCTTCCGTGTTTTTCGATTTTCAGCTTCCTCTTTGAACTTTCAATAGTTTCTTCTATTTTTCAAATCATCAATCACTAGGGATGCGCACGAGACCAGTCGAGACAGGATTTTCCTGACAAAATTCGAGTCGAGACACGACTCTTCCAATAGAGAAATACACATTTTTCGAGTCGAGACATCACTTTTACAGCATATTTTCGAGACGAGATAGACACAAATCTTGTCTCGTGCGCATCCCTATCAATCACTTGTGTTCTTCTTCTTCCTATTCCTTGTTTTCCTTCCATCTTTCCTTCTATGGCGGTATGAAGGAGATAACTTCTTCGAAAGATGTGTCCAATCCAATTGGCCTTTCTACGAAGGATGATGACTAGATGTGTCTTCTTCTTTTAAATTCGTTTTAAAACATCTTCGTTTGTTGCTCTCTCTATCCATTTTACCTTCTCCATCTTCCTCCAAGCTCTCCAAATATTTCTTCTCTAATTTCCATAGTGTCCAAGTCTCTGCACTATATAGTACAATACTCCATATATAGCACTTGGCCAACTTCCTCCTAAGCCTGCTAGTAAGAGTTGTCTTCGGCATCTTTAAACGTTGATAAATGCTCTTCATTGTCTTCGTACAATCACTTTATCTATTTATATTATGAATCGGTAACACTACTACAGAGTTTGGGGCCAAAGACATAGGTGAATTAGTATTGCTCACGAAACTCATGAGATGCCTCGTCTCGTCTCGAATATTTTTTAAAAATAATTTCTTGTCTTATTTTTGGAGTCGACAATCGAGACAAGACGAGAATTTTTTCGTCTCATTTACAACATTACCTGTAAGTAGAGGCTTCCTTTAGAACATTTTTTTAAAATATTGAAGATTCTAAACAGAGCTGTTATATCAATATTCAACGAAAACCATGTAAACAATGAGAAATGGAAGGGATTTTTGCTTTATTTAACGTCCCACGATTATGCAACATGGTTAAGGGAGACTGTTTGTGTTGTGAAGGATTGTAATGGTGAAAGGAAGGAAGTGGGAGGAAAAAGGGAATTAGAAAATCCAAGCACGCGGTGTATATACACCACAAAACCTTCCTGGAGCAGGCTGGGATCGAACCAGGTACTTCACACACTAGAAGTAAGTTCTCTGCCACGAAGTCATTGCGACCCCTTAGAAAGAGAATTGGTATTAAATCGGTCACAACTTACAATTCGGCGCATGAGAACAAGAGAAACGTAACTCCAAAAATGAGGTTTTTCCGTTTCTTCATTTTTAGACATAATTTTGAAAGACCCACTTGGTGTAAACGGAACGTTACGCCATCTGTTCTCCTTGTTGATCATCTGTTGTAATGTAGCTCAATTATCATCTTATTAAAAACATATCTTTATAAGAAAATAATATTTTTGTCTTCTCGCCTGTAAACCTACCAAAATGGAGTTACGTCCCTCTGGTTCTCATGCGACGAATTGGAAGATAGTATGCCAACATTCTCCTGTAGAGACAAGGAACACTCTTTAAAATAAAGACGATCATTGCTTTGTAACGATGATCGACTGCCGGATTCAAAACGACAAATTTATCGTTCACTTATGTCCGCTCGATAGTGCAGCAGAAGAATTTCTTTTTGACTGGTTGATGCAGTCACTAATTTCAATTACAGTTACTTCAATATGTCTTCCTGTGTTTTTAGCCAAATGCATTACGTTACTGATACCTAAAGCTGAAGTTCCAATTTACACAGCAAAATGTATCATATGACGTGAGTAGCTGCATCAACTCATGGTTTAAAGATACCTTAAACCCCCCGTCTGATAGTTTCTAAGCTTCGTAACATGAAACATTACAGAAGAGGTTAGTTTGCTCCAAGTGATTGTCCCCTTTCCTCAGATACTGACTTAAATATTTATTTCACTTGAGTAGCTTGAGAAAATATTACACATATGTCCCTTCCTCACGTTTTTTTTTAAGTGTTAGTAAACATATCGTACAAATATGTTGTAGTTGCTACATGATACTTCAAATTTGTCCATGAAAATGTTTTAGTATTTAAGAGGCTACATCCCGGCGAAATTAAAATACCGCTCATTTTACAGTAATTCTGTGATATCTTCAAATAGATAAAAGATAATCGAAATGTGGAACAAGAGCGCCCTAGACAATATCATTTTACATGAGATACCGTTATCACGACTCACTTATCTGCTTTCGATTTCGAGCCATTTTAAAAACCGGTATTTATTTTCGCGTTTCTAAACGGCTGACAACGGAAAGCAACTAGGTGACTTGTGATAACGGTACCTCACGCAAAATAATATTGTCTAGGGTGCTCTTTTTCCACATTTCAATTATCTCTTATCTATTTGAAGATATCACACAATTACTGTAAAATTAGCGGTATTTTAATTTCGCCGGGATGAAGCCTCTTAAACAAAACAATGTGTAGTTCAAAAAATATATTTTCTGATTCCATGTATCCGATCAGAAAATAAGTTAAGCCTAATTGTATCATCATATTGTATATCTATTTCAGATAACTCTCGTAAAACTTATCTGATTTTAATGAAACTTGGTATGTGGCTTCATCCAACTTTTCGAAATAACGTAATGTTTTGGGTTGTGATCTCTCAAGAATAGCAGTAAAAGGGGGTAAAATCCACTCCATGTTGCAAGTTTGCACTATATACCAAACAACTTTGCTCCATAGACTCCATAAAAATTATTCGATTTTGACAAAATATAGCGCTATTTTATTTACAGTTAGTGATGTCCAACGAGACGAGATAAGATGAGAAGTACAGTTTCCTTGTACAAACTTTATGCCCTGATTTTTTTTCTTACTTTCATGTATAAGTTATCAGAATTCTTTCACGTTACGAAAAGCCTAAGAAAGTTGTGATACAATGTTGCTCTGGCACAAACCAGAGGAAAAATTTCTTATGTAATTTTCCTCGTCTCGTCTAGAATCTGAAAATGTACTTCCCGCCTAGGGGGCAACATTATTTACGACAACTCGATCGTCCCCATTGGTTTCGGGAGCTTCCTTGTAACTAAGCGGTTATCGTACGCGTCTTTGGCGTGGGAGAGTCTGGTTTAATTCCTGGTGGCTTCCTGGTAACTAAGCGGTTAGCTTACGCGCCTTTAGCATGGGAGACTCTGGTTTAATTCCTGGTGGCTTCCTCGTAATTAAGCGGTTAGCGTACGGGCCTTTAGCGTGAGAGTCTCCGGTGTAATTCTTGGTGGAAGCTTAATAAATTGTATCCCACGTAAAGTTGTAGATCCACGGTTTATATAGCCTCGCTGCTGAAAGACACGCTAAACTAAAAATGAAATCAAATCAAACCCACTGATTTCGGATTGAAATTGGTCAAAAATAAGCAAATAGAAGGGAGTAACTTAAACCGAAGTATTTGAAATTTTTATATTTAAACTAGCTGAACATGCACTCTATACACAGCACATGTGAGCATGAATCTTCTTGTCATTCCTCACAATATGAATACATGTCCCTTTACAGACCCAAGTAAAGGACGCCTTGATAAAAATCAGAAAGTGGTATCATAAAGGGGAGATTTTTTCGATTATTGTTTCAATATCTCGCATCATTTGCAAGATTTGAGCCTAATTCCGGTTGAGGTTTCTAATTCATGTATGATCAGTTTTCTTCTTTCTTCTTGCATGCAGTATGTAATAAACAAATTCATTACATACACAATTAATTATAATGTCAGTAATATATGGTGTTCATTGGGCAAAACACTCGAAAAAATAAATATTCATTTTAGCCTGGAGAAATGGTTATTCTTCATTTTCCATTATCGTTTGTCCATGAAACAAACACTTGAGTGATATGCTAACTCCGTATACAAATTGTGTGTTGTTGAAATGTATTACTCGTAAGATGATACTTTACATTTTTAAAATTTTAACACTTCCAATGTATCCCTAAAAATGTAATAACTGGCCTTGTTTTTTTAAATATTCAATTAGAACTGGACAATCGACACAAAATTTGGAATCGGCCAGTGAAAACGGCACTTGTGGTTTTCGAAAGCTCATTGTCAAAAGGATTGGAGACAAACATATAAACTGTTCTGCGGAGACAAATATATAAACCTAGCACTTTAATATATAGAGTGTATCTTAAGGAAATAGTTATCATGGGTAAGTTTCACCAAAATTATTCGAATTTTAGTGCAATATATCGTATATTTTCATTGAGGTTTCCCAACGATTCCCGCTGCATGTAGTTAAAATCAATACAAAATTCAAGGAGCGATCTACACCCCAACCTGACAATTGAAAAATGGCTTCCATGATAACATTCATAAAATACATAGTATATTTTATGGATGGTGGAATGTGACTTACATTTTTCTAAGGCTTAGCAAAATCATTCGTACTACATGCGTTTAATGAGTCGATAAGAACTGTGTGATTTTAACTCACTCTTCCGACTCAATGCGACTTAAAAATATATATTCTACAGTAGTTAACTTTGATAGAATAATTTATATCTATGGGACAAGGCTCCGTAAGGGTTGAAATCGACCAATAATGAGAAAGCAAATTACACTTCCTTCCCCACTTGAAAAGATTTCCTCGATTTTTATGAAACACAGTCAAGTTGGAGAAGGATGAAGCGATCAAAATCTCCAATAAAACTATTTTTTTTGTTTTTTTTTTTTTAAAAAAAGAAACTTTCACTCGCTCTTATAATGCTCAGCGAAACTAGAGTAACTCCATTTTAACACTTAAAACCAAGAAGACACCAAAAGTTGACTGTATTATTTTTCAATGTTATGCTCTATAACAGCGTTTCCCAACCGGTGTGCCGTGAATGGGCCGCTGGTGTGCCGCGAGTAATCGAAACAAAATTATTAATTTTAGAGGAATCAAATTGTAAAACGTATGGGAAAATATATACTTGTAATTCACATTATATGAATCTATAATTTTAAGTTTCATACAGTGTTACCGTTCTGTACGTACATTTCTAATGTTGAAGAAAGTATTTGTTGTCATTGTTATGACCATTATTGCTTCTTTATTGTTGCAGACTATTTCGTAACTTGAAAATTTAAAATATCATTCAATCCTTTCGACAAAGTACCTACATTTGTGTTTTAAAAGTAAATGAGATTTGTTTCTTCGTTCGTTATTTAGTGGTCTTCCTTCTTAGTAGAAGGTTGGATATAGTTTTTAAAAAGAAAGCGTATTTTTAAAAACTTGAGTCCAATATTTCATTGCAATTGTTTTCCATTTTTAAATTAGAATGAAAAATAAGCATAATGATTTACCACGGGGAAAAAAAAACAGTGTTCGAGCTTTCTTCTTGTGAGAAGGAGATCAATAATCACAGAAAAAATACCACTGTGTTTTATATTTGTAACGGACCAAATTTTAAATTTGTTCCGTACAGAGAAATAAACTCTGACATCTCCTTGAGTAGCTCCGTCCCGGAGATACGACAATACAAAATGTTAATATTTTTTGTCAAAGGTTATTCGCTACTCAATTAGAGTTAAATATTCCGAATAATTTTAATAAGATCTTAGTAAATCATTATTTATTGTAATTTAAAATGTATAACACATTATATATGTAATCATTCTGGAAAGATATACATTCGAAATCTAATTAGTATAAAAGAAGAAGAAAAGTTGTTGATTTAAAAAAAGAAGAACAAGATATAGAGATTGTCTTGTCATGATAAATAGTTAGTTATGAATTAAGTGATACTGTTCTAGTGATTTGTTGATCTTATGACGATACAACTAAGTTGTAAGTTAATTAAAGGCAATTAAACATTTTCAGTGAAATTAAATATTATTATTAAAAGATAAAATATAGCTCGAAGATGAACATAAGGGAAATTATGTTCGAGTAAATTAAGTCCAGGGCCCCCCAACTGCTAAAACCTCACCTAACGATATGCTCTAGTTTTATGCCATCATTGTATTTGACTGTAATGAATGATTTATCAACAATTCATTTAACTATTATCTTTTTACTAGAACGTGAGTATGATGACGTCGAGATTATATTGTATTATACTGAATACCATATATGAGCTAAGTACAGGAATTGTTTATAAATTAGCATCTGCAACTAACAAGGTGGAAGTATAGTTTACCTCGTCACGGTGATTTTATGGAAGGAAGCCGCCTTGTTGATTAATAGTTCGAGCGAGATATATGCCGAACCTTTTATATGTGAATCTGACGTTTGGAATCCTTTTCATTAATCATGTCTGTGGCCCCAAGTATAAACGTCCCCTGTGTTGTCAGTGTTGCCTTTTAGATGCCTTCATACACGTGTGTGTACTTCTCATACGATTGGAGCTATATTACTGTATATCCGTCATCCACAGTTTTGTGTATGCTCACTAATGTTGAAGCTATGTTATATTGAACTTACGCAATCTACAATCTGCTTATCCAGGCAATAGAATAGTATTTTAGAGGATACCTTATACATTCAGGAAACCACATCAGGAGGATCTGGAAAGCGACATCTTGAACCCCAAAATAAAATAGTCTACAGTTTCCCTCATCGTTTGAAGAAGAGGAAGATGGCGATGTGTGTGAGGCAGTGACATATTTACAAATAATATCTATAAGTGTGCAGTAGTAGTGGTCCCCGTATATGCAACTGAGTCAGCAAATTTTTTATGACGTCATAGGTCAAAGGTCAATGACCTTGGCCCGGGGTCAATGACCTAGGGGTACATAGGACCACCCCCTCTAAATTTTGGCCGGGGAGCCATGGCCCACCCCCTAAATTTTGGCAGGGGTACATAGGACCACCATTCTTAAATTTTGGAAATTGTCAAATCTAAAAATTTGGTATGGTAGCCTAGGACCATAGTATGTACCTCTATCAGTATTGGGTGTCTATGTCGTTCCCTTTCATGGGTAAAAAATTGCCAAAAATTCAAATTTCGGGGTTTTTTGACCTAATTTATCCCCTTTGATGAGGTATTATTACCCTATATAGTTATATGGGCGTATACAGGGGTTCATTACCTTTCATAACATATGGGTATATTAATGCACCCTTGAAAAATTTGGGAGGGGTACCTTGGCCCACCCCTTAAATTTTGGAAATTGACCAAATTAAACATTGGGTATTATAGTACAGGACCCTAATATCTATTATGATAAATTTGGGCGGTCCACCTCGTTTCCTTCTAGGGGTACAAAATTGCCAAAATATAAACGTAAGCAATACGTTATACCACGTGTTTGGGTTTGGTCGATTTTATCCCCTTTGATGAGGTGTTATTATCCTATATAGTTATATGGGCGTATACAGGGGTTCATTACCTTTCATAACATATGGGTATATTAATGCACCCCTTGAAAAATTTGGGAGGGGTACCTTGGCCCACCCCTTAAATTTTGGAAATTGACCAATTTAAACATTGGGTATTATAGTACAGGACCCTAATATGTATCATGATAAATTTGGGCGGTCCACCTCGTTTCCTTCTAGGGGTACAAAATTGCCAAAAATATAAACGTAAGCAATACGTAGTACCACGTGTTTGGTTTTTGACCTAAGTTATCCCCTTGGATGAGGTCCTATTACCTTATATAGTTATATGGTCATGTATAGTGGTCCATTATCTATCATAAGACATGGGTACATTGGTGCACCCTTTGAAAAATTTGGGAAGGGTACCTTGGCTCACCCCTTAAATTTTGGAAATTGCCAAATCTAAAAATTTGGTGTGGTAGCCTAGGACCATAGTATGTACCTCTATCAGTATTGGGTGTCTATGTCGTTCCCTTTCATGGGTAAAAAATTGCCAAAAATTCAAATTTCGGGGGTTTTTGACCTAATTAATCCCTTTGATGATGTATTATTACCCTATATAGTTATATGGGCGTATACAGGGGTTCATTACCTTTCATAAGACATGGGTATATTAATGCACTCCTTTAAAAATTTGGGAGGGGTACTTTGGCCCACCCCTTAAATTTTAGAAATTGACCAATTTAAACATTGGGTATTATAGTACAGGACCCTAATATGTATTATGATAAATTTGGGCGGTCCACCTTGTTTCCTTCTAGGGGTACAAAATTGCCAAAAATATAAACGTAAGCAATACGTTGTACCATGTGTTTGGTATTTTGGCCCAATTTATTTCCTTGGATGAAGTCCTATTACCTTATATGGTTATGTATAGGGGTCTATTCCCTATCATAAGACATAGGTACATTTGTGCACCCCCGGGAGGGGTACCTTGGCCCACCCCTTAAATTTTGGAAATTGCTTAATTTCAGCATGTGGTGTCATAGTACTGGACTCTAACATGTATTATGATAAATTTGGGTGGTCCACCTCGTTTCCTTCTAGGGGTACAAAATTGCCAAAATATAAACGTAAGCAATACGTTATACCGTGTGTTTGGTTTTTGGTCGATTTTATCCCCTTTGATGAGGTGTTATTATCCTATTTAGTTATATGGTCATGTATAGGGGTCCATTACCATTCATAAGATATGGGTATATTTGTGCACCCCCGGGAGGGGTACTTTGGCCCACCCCTTTAATTTTGGAAATTTCCCAATTTAAACATTTGGTATTATAGTACAAGACCCTAATATGTATTATGATAAATTTGGGTGGTCCACCTCGTTCCCTTTTAGGGGTACAAAATTGACAAAATATAAACGTAAGCATTACGTTGTACCACGTGTTTGGTTTTTGACCTAATTTATTCCTTTGGATGAGGTCCTATTACCTTGTATGGTAATGTATAGGTGTTCATTCCCTATCATAAGACATAGGTACATTGATGCACCCCGGGAGGGGGTTCGGTATCATAGTACATGACTCAACATGTATTATGATAAATTTGGGTGGTCCACATCGTTCTCTTTTAGGGGTACAAAATTGCTAAAATATAAACATAAGCAATATGTTGTACCATGTGTTTGGTTTTGGCCCAATTTCTCCCCTTTGATGAGATTTTATTACCTTATATAGTTATATGGTCATGTATATAGGTTCATTTCCTATCATAAGATATGGGTACATTGATGCATCCTTTAAAAATTTGGGAGGGGTATTTTGGCTCATCCACGCGGTTTTAGAAATTGTTTAATATAAGCATTTGGTATCATAGTACAGGTCTCCAATATGTACCACTATAAATTTGGATGGTCCACATCGTTCCCTTTTCATAGGTAAAGAACTACCAAAAATCAAATTTCGGAGGTTATTGACCCCTATTTAGCATGTTATATGGGTATGTACAGAGGTTTATTACCTTTATATGTTTATGTTCCCTTTTAAATTTGGGAATTATCAAATAACAAAATTCGGTAAACGTTTTCTAGGACCCATTGTAGATGTTGATGTTCCTCTTATGGCCAAATATTCAAAATTTAAATGTTATTGACCGGCTTTATTATTGAATAAGTACAGGATTTATTACTTTTTTCATAAGACACAGGTGTATTTGTGTACCAATCTTAAATTTTGGAAGGGGTACATTTCTTATTGTCGTATCAATAATTGGTAATTGTTCTTAAAATTGGATAGTATCTCTTTCATTGGGTAAATCATTATGATCACGTGATCGGTTATTGACCTATGATGGGATTAGGAGTCCAGGACATTGATACATTGAAACTTTGTAGGATAATTTGATAATGCGTCATTGGTTTTGATTATTCCCGCCAAATATAAACGTAAGCAAGACGTTGTACCACGTGATTGTCCTTGATGAGGTAGTGTACAGGGATTCATTTCCTTTGTTGTGGTACTTCTTAAGTTTGAGTACACACACACTTCTAGAAAACAGTTGGTTCTACTCAGGTAAACAATTGACGGACATTATTGACCTTATTGAACATATAATGATATGATTACCTCTAAGACTTAGGTATATCAAGAGAAGTATTCTTTAAATTTGGGAATGGTGATAAACAGAATTTTAACATAAGGTGCGAAATTTGAAACAATACATTGAACTTTAGTCACAGCTCATAGTCTAAGATCATTGGTGGTGATTGATTTGAAATCTGATAGCTAACCTTATTGAATCTTATGACTCATAGACGAAAGGCAATACATGCTACAACAGTTTAAAATTTAATCATAAGGTGATGTAATCTGACACTAGCAAAGTTATTGTTAATGCAATTTGATTGGATGATCACTATCTTTCCTGCAATCTGATTGGTTGATCACTATCTTTCGTGCAATCTAATTGGTTGATGATTTTCAAATCTTTGCTGTATTCAGTTTTAAGTTTTGTTTAACATTTAAAAATCTTGGTTTCGTTCAACATTTTGCACTCACTGATAAATATGATCAAAACCGTTTATTTGTTAATCGAATAGTTAAAAACCGGATAAAGTTTGACGGTTAACCGTGAAACGTAAAATTTTTTGAAACTTTTTGTTTGAAAATTCTTGCTTTCAAATTTTTGTTTGAATTTTTTGTTTCAAAATTTTGTTTGACATTTTTTTGACAACTTTTGTTTCAAAAATTTTTTGTTTAAAAATTTTTCGTTTGAAATTTTTTAAAATTTTTTCGTTTCAAAATTTTGTTTAAAATTTTTGTTTGAAATTTTTCGTTTCCAAATTTTTTGTTTGAAATTTTTTGTTTGAAAATTTTTGTTCGAAAATTTTGTTTAAAATTTTTTGTTTGAAATTTTTCGTTTCCAAATTTTTTGTTTGAAATTTTTTGTTTCAAAATTTTGTTTGAATTTTTTTTCGCTTCAAAATTTTGTTTGAATTTTTTTCGTTTGAAATTTTTTGTTTGAATTTTTTTTCGTTTCAAAATTTTGTTTCAAAGATTTTTGTTCTAATTTTTTGTTTCAAAGTTTGGTTTGACATTTTTAAAAGTTTGTGCACTCATTAGTAAAGGACCGGAACTGTTTAGAGCAAAAACCTCTGGCAACATTGTGGTGCAATAGTACACGTCAGAACATGATAATGCAACGTCATCAGTTTTTCATCATATAAGTATCGTTCGAGTTAGTATTCATGATAACATCATCATGGCTACTTGTCTGCAGTTTCTAAACACGCGTGATGTGATGAAATCATTTACCAAGATTACTGATTTACAACAGAATGTACCTTATAGAATCTTAGCTAGCCAAATGATCCCTACAAAGTTTGGATTAAGAATCGTAGTGAAGCTTGAAAATGATAAGAATATAATTTTACCAGCAAGATATTTACCCATGGAAGCATCAAAACAAGAAGAACTGCTGCGTTTCTTAAATACTGGATCTGTATCTTTATGTTACAAAGGATTCTTGGGTCGAAGTCATCAACTTGAATTTAGTACACAGCAATTGTGATGAAATCATGAATCAGCACATTAGACATAGTTGTATGAATTTGGTTGGTCGGCATGACGTCAGCAACTGTGATGAAATCATAAATTCAAACGTCAGCACATTCCTTTCCAATGACGTCAGCCGTAGTTCTATAAATCAACCAATACAGTGTCATCCCACGAAATCATTTGAGCAAGTGCTTTTCAGGAGGAAAGATGTGTACTTCTAACGATAAAGAGTTCATCTTCGCAAGCTATTATCCAATAAATATATTTCAAACAAAACATGTGATGATTGGTATCAGTGCTAGAACATTTGAACCTGTGATTCGATTGGGCAAAGCAGAACAATTTGGTGTACAACTGACCTGTGAAGAATGGCAAATATTATGTTCACGAATCGACCAAATGAACGATTATTTTCATGATGAGCTAAATGTGACCATAGTCAAATCATTAGGCTCAAATCATGAAGTGGTGCTGCGTACAGTCCTCGAAGAGAAGATGGTGCTGTTACGTAAAAAGAGTACATTCCATGTCCCTCGCAACATGGTGTATCTAACACAAACGGAATGGAACAAATTTATCAGCGTATTTCAGTGTGTGAAACATGCAGTGGAAGTGTGCAACAAAACTAGTATATTCCTGAAAAAGTACTATTTTGAAAAATGTATCATGCATATTGTACAACATGTATCTAGATATTGTGATGGCTGTCAACATCGTTCGTGGGTGCATACCTGTATTGATAAACAGTTTATTTGTGATCAAATGGACATTGAGTTTCCACCAATTGATATTGCATTAGACCTTAAAAGACTTCAATTGGAATTAAAATTATACGCTAAAGACAAACTAGTGCACGAAGTTCAAAATACATTGTATCGACAATATCCAGAACCACTATCTGGTATGGATGTATGTGGAGTGTAATAAAATGATCCATTTCAATGATTTGTGTTTTTTCATTTCAAGTACAACCCCAGGTTCTGATGTGTACTATTGCACCACAATGTTGTCAAAGGTTTTTGTTCTAAACAGTTCCAGTTCTTTACTAATAAGTGCACAAACTTTTAAAAATGTCAAACCAAACTTTGAAACAAAAAATTAGAACAAAAATCTTTGAAACAAAATTTTGAAACGAAAAAAAATTCAAACAAAAAATTTCAAACGAAAAAAATTCAAACAAAATTTTGAAGCGAAAAAAAATTCAAACAAAATTTTGAAACAAAAAATTTCAAACAAAAAATTTGGAAACGAAAAATTTCAAACAAAAAATTTTAAACAAAATTTTCGAACAAAAATTTTCAAACAAAAAATTTGGAAACGAAAAATTTCAAACAAAAATTTTAAACAAAATTTTGTAACGAAAAAATTTTAAAAAATTTCAAACGAAAAATTTTTAAACAAAAAATTTTTGAAACAAAAGTTGTCAAAAAAATGTCAAACAAAATTTTGAAACAAAAAATTCAAACAAAAATTTGAAAGCAAGAATGTTCAAACAAAAAGTTTCAAAAAATTTTACGTTTCACGGTTAACCGTCAAACTTTATCCGGTTTTTAACTATTCGATTAACAAATAAACGGTTTTGATCATATTTATCAGTGAGTGCAAAATGTTGAACGAAACCAAGATTTTTAAATGTTAAACAAAACTTAAAACTGAATACAGCAAAGATTTGAAAATCAACCAATTAGATTGCACGAAAGATAGTGATCAACCAATCAGATTGCAGGAAAGATAGTGATCATCCAATCAAATTGCATTAACAATAACTTTGCTAGTGTCAGATTACATCACCTTATGATTAAATTTTAAACTGTTGTAGCATGTATTGCCTTTCGTCTATGAGTCATAAGATTCAATAAGGTTAGCTATCAGATTTCAAATCAATCACCACCAATGATCTTAGACTATGAGCTGTGACTAAAGTTCAATGTATTGTTTCAAATTTCGCACCTTATGTTAAAATTCTGTTTATCACCATTCCCAAATTTAAAGAATACTTCTCTTGATATACCTAAGTCTTAGAGGTAATCATATCATTATATGTTCAATAAGGTCAATAATGTCCGTCAATTGTTTACCTGAGTAGAACCAACTGTTTTCTAGAAGTGTGTGTGTACTCAAACTTAAGAAGTACCACAACAAAGGAAATGAATCCCTGTACACTACCTCATCAAGGACAATCACGTGGTACAACGTCTTGCTTACGTTTATATTTGGCGGGAATAATCAAAACCAATGACGCATTATCAAATTATCCTACAAAGTTTCAATGTATCAATGTCCTGGACTCCTAATCCCATCATAGGTCAATAACCGATCACGTGATCATAATGATTTACCCAATGAAAGAGATACTATCCAATTTTAAGAACAATTACCAATTATTGATACGACAATAAGAAATGTACCCCTTCCAAAATTTAAGATTGGTACACAAATACACCTGTGTCTTATGAAAAAAGTAATAAATCCTGTACTTATTCAATAATAAAGCCGGTCAATAACATTTAAATTTTGAATATTTGGCCATAAGAGGAACATCAACATCTACAATGGGTCCTAGAAAACGTTTACCGAATTTTGTTATTTGATAATTCCCAAATTTAAAAGGGAACATAAACATATAAAGGTAATAAACCTCTGTACATACCCATATAACATGCTAAATAGGGGTCAATAACCTCCGAAATTTGATTTTTGGTAGTTCTTTACCTATGAAAAGGGAACGATGTGGACCATCCAAATTTATAGTGGTACATATTGGAGACCTGTACTATGATACCAAATGCTTATATTAAACAATTTCTAAAACCGCGTGGATGAGCCAAAATACCCCTCCCAAATTTTTAAAGGATGCATCAATGTACCCATATCTTATGATAGGAAATGAACCTATATACATGACCATATAACCATATAAGGTAATAAAATCTCATCAAAGGGGAGAAATTGGGCCAAAACCAAACACATGGTACAACATATTGCTTATGTTTATATTTTAGCAATTTTGTACCCCTAAAAGAGAACGATGTGGACCACCCAAATTTATCATAATACATGTTGAGTCATGTACTATGATACCGAACCCCCTCCCGGGGTGCATCAATGTACCTATGTCTTATGATAGGGAATGAACACCTATACATTACCATACAAGGTAATAGGACCTCATCCAAAGGAATAAATTAGGTCAAAAACCAAACACGTGGTACAACGTAATGCTTACGTTTATATTTTGTCAATTTTGTACCCCTAAAAGGGAACGAGGTGGACCACCCAAATTTATCATAATACATATTAGGGTCTTGTACTATAATACCAAATGTTTAAATTGGGAAATTTCCAAAATTAAAGGGGTGGGCCAAAGTACCCCTCCCGGGGGTGCACAAATATACCCATATCTTATGAATGGTAATGGACCCCTATACATGACCATATAACTAAATAGGATAATAACACCTCATCAAAGGGGATAAAATCGACCAAAAACCAAACACACGGTATAACGTATTGCTTACGTTTATATTTTGGCAATTTTGTACCCCTAGAAGGAAACGAGGTGGACCACCCAAATTTATCATAATACATGTTAGAGTCCAGTACTATGACACCACATGCTGAAATTAAGCAATTTCCAAAATTTAAGGGGTGGGCCAAGGTACCCCTCCCGGGGGTGCACAAATGTACCTATGTCTTATGATAGGGAATAGACCCCTATACATAACCATATAAGGTAATAGGACTTCATCCAAGGAAATAAATTGGGCCAAAATACCAAACACATGGTACAACGTATTGCTTACGTTTATATTTTTGGCAATTTTGTACCCCTAGAAGGAAACAAGGTGGACCGCCCAAATTTATCATAATACATATTAGGGTCCTGTACTATAATACCCAATGTTTAAATTGGTCAATTTCTAAAATTTAAGGGGTGGGCCAAAGTACCCCTCCCAAATTTTTAAAGGAGTGCATTAATATACCCATGTCTTATGAAAGGTAATGAACCCCTGTATACGCCCATATAACTATATAGGGTAATAATACATCATCAAAGGGATTAATTAGGTCAAAAACCCCCGAAATTTGAATTTTTGGCAATTTTTTACCCATGAAAGGGAACGACATAGACACCCAATACTGATAGAGGTACATACTATGGTCCTAGGCTACCACACCAAATTTTTAGATTTGGCAATTTCCAAAATTTAAGGGGTGAGCCAAGGTACCCTTCCCAAATTTTTCAAAGGGTGCACCAATGTACCCATGTCTTATGATAGATAATGGACCACTATACATGACCATATAACTATATAAGGTAATAGGACCTCATCCAAGGGGATAACTTAGGTCAAAAACCAAACACGTGGTACTACGTATTGCTTACGTTTATATTTTTGGCAATTTTGTACCCCTAGAAGGAAACGAGGTGGACCGCCCAAATTTATCATGATACATATTAGGGTCCTGTACTATAATACCCAATGTTTAAATTGGTCAATTTCCAAAATTTAAGGGGTGGGCCAAGGTACCCCTCCCAAATTTTTCAAGGGGTGCATTAATATACCCATATGTTATGAAAGGTAATGAACCCCTGTATACGCCCATATAACTATATAGGATAATAACACCTCATCAAAGGGGATAAAATCGACCAAACCCAAACACGTGGTATAACGTATTGCTTACGTTTATATTTTGGCAATTTTGTACCCCTAGAAGGAAACGAGGTGGACCGCCCAAATTTATCATAATAGATATTAGGGTCCTGTACTATAATACCCAATGTTTAATTTGGTCAATTTCCAAAATTTAAGGGGTGGGCCAAGGTACCCCTCCCAAATTTTTCAAGGGTGCATTAATATACCCATATGTTATGAAAGGTAATGAACCCCTGTATACGCCCATATAACTATATAGGGTAATAATACCTCATCAAAGGGGATAAATTAGGTCAAAAAACCCCGAAATTTGAATTTTTGGCAATTTTTTACCCATGAAAGGGAACGACATAGACACCCAATACTGATAGAGGTACATACTATGGTCCTAGGCTACCATACCAAATTTTTAGATTTGACAATTTCCAAAATTTAAGAATGGTGGTCCTATGTACCCCTGCCAAAATTTAGGGGGTGGGCCATGGCTCCCCGGCCAAAATTTAGAGGGGGTGGTCCTATGTACCCCTAGGTCATTGACCCCGGGCCAAGGTCATTGACCTTTGACCTATGACGTCATACAAAATTTGCTGACTCAGTTCCATATACGGGGACCACTACTACTTGTGCCGCGAGAGTGCAAGTAACACCCGTATTGTGCCGCAAGTTGAAAAAGGTTGGGAAACGCTGCTCTATAATATAAGAATAATGCTAGACGTATAATTTTTGACGTTTTTCGTTCAATGCCCAGTAATATTGTGAAGAGTTTTTAGTTTGACTTCCTATTTTTGTTGTACTACTGATTGTGAGTGCTTATTAGTAACAATATATGACTACGTATCCATAAAGTGTAATTTTCTGTGCTTCGCCTTCCAATTTGTGTCCCAAAATAATTTTAATAATAAGCGAAGAGTAAAGTAACGGTGTATGTGTATATAAAAATTATGATACGTTAGGTGTGTTACAGTATTGAAAGAATGCTTTGTTTTCCTTTGATGTGAAAGTTCATAAATAATTAATCTCAATATTTTACGCATGATTCGAGAGCGTTAACTGTTATTTCTTTAGATAAAAAAAATGTTTATCTTATTAGTCACACACACGCTTGCTACCCATGTAGACATTGACATAATGACGAAAATCATTACGTTGTTCTTAAGAGATAGTAATTTTCTTAATCTTTTTTTTTTTAAACAATCCATGCCGCAAGACACGGATCTTAATAGCAATGATGGTTCCTCAACGTAATCGTTGTTAACGGATCGCTTATAGTATAGACTATATAACGTTCCTTCTTGTAGATAAGTGAATGTTTTGGAAATACACGTGTCGATGAATTTGGTAACACCCTTACGAAAGTGTTAGAGGAAGTTGTAATATACTGTAATGTAGCACTCCGAATATAGACCTTATATATTTTTTAAAGTGGGAACAATTTTAATTAGGATGTTCTACGGACCACTATATCCTTGTCTCCTTCGAAACCAAATTTATGATTCTTTTCATGTTTTAGCAATATTCCAGTACATCTCATACAGTTGAAGTTAGTTATAGTATCATCATATGGACTTTTAAAAAAATAGCGTCGTTATAAATGAGTATCTAAGTTTTACGTCCCATGGTTATGTCGGCTAAGCTAAAGGAGGCAGTAATGATGAGAAATGAAGGAAATGGTGGGATGAGGAAAGTGGGAGGAAACGGAAGAACCCCAAGAAGAACCACGCACACTATGTTTGTCTACCACAAAGTTCACTTGGCACGAACTGGGATCGAACCAGGAACGTACCAGAAGTGAAAGCTCTACCACTTTTTTTTTAAAGTTTGTCCTAACCGGGATATTAGTTCATCTGAGGTATATTTTATGAAATAAAAAATCAGTATTTCTTCCAAACATGTTTTTTTTGGAAGGGGCAATGCCCCCCCGGAGCTCTGAGAGTGCTCCTCGAGGAAAACTAAAATAATAAGTCTATAATATAATAATAAATAGAACAGTACCAGCAGTGCTCCCCCGGAATACTAAGTGCCGCCCTGAAAGAAACACTGATCCAAACACGACAGGGACACAAACACAAAAATATCGAGGACAGTTAAAATTCCGACCTGCTCTTCAGGGGGACTCGAACCCCCAATGGTTTGCGCCTTGTGATTTGAAGCTTAACGCCCGAGTCCAGTCGACTATTATTTTTAAAGTTAACTGATTCACCGAACGTGCCTCACTAACTTTCTTATCTACTTATTACTAGTTTCCACTTAATTTTACTAGCTTTTTACTTGTTTAAGTTGCTTTACAAGTAACCTAGAACGACAGGGAGACGAACACAGAAACATCAAGGACATATAAAATTCCGAAGGCTCTCCCACCGGGAATCGAACTCTGGATCTCGTACACCAAAGGCGAACGTGCTAGCCACTAGACCAGCAGAGAGGGCAAACTATTGTTACCGGCAACCATTGCACCACCGCGGCCCCTATAAATAAATATCGTTGTGACCCAGATATGTAATATGAATCATCATCAAGCAATGAAGTTGTGAAATAATTAGGTATTTGACCACTTGATCAAGTCTATATTACAGATATTACTCTTTTGCCGTCATTTAATTTACCTCATTTTATTTGAAGTGCAGAAATTCTCATCAAATTAAAGAAGGCAATGTCAATTTCTAAACAGGAATACAGTAATTAGTCATCCTAACCTATTTTCTGTTACTTGTCTAACGCTTACTTTTCTAAATTACAGCTTTTTTCCCCTTTTATTTTTTATTTTCCGATTTTTCTTAAAAAAAAAAGAGATGTAGCGGTTTTTGTCTCTTAGTTACGTAATATTATAGTAAGTTTTCGTATGGACTTTGTAGGTTTCTGAAGGAAACCACTGGCGCAAATCCCGGAAGACGAGAATTCATCTCCGTAATATGAGTCTTATCTCTCCCTTCCCCCAGAATAATCCTCAAATCTACCCGCCTTCCAATGTTGAAGACAGCTCTGCTCCACTGATCCTCCACAGCATTGTTTTTTTCAACTTCATAAATATTTTGAACATCACTTAAAAAAAAGGATTTATGGGAACGGTCTTACCCGTCACCCCCCCCCCCCAATGTTGAAGGCAGAGTTGCGCCGCTGAAGGAAACAGCAACCCTTCTACAAGATGTTGTCATCAGAAAAAGACAATTCATGTCCCTAATCCGTACTCCTGTTAAATGTTAAAAGGTAGTGTACATATTAAAAATCGAAGTAAGGATATATAAATAGAAATGTTATTGTTTTCAAAAGCTAAAGATTTCTTTCTCTCTGATGTGAATAACGACATGACGTCTAGGAGATTATCAAATTATGCCAGTTTACGAAGTGTCCCATTTTTCTATTGTCTACATCTGATCACTTTATGCTATAACCAAGTTAAACAGCACTTTAAAATACTATGAATTAAGACACTCTTAATTTTGCAGGGTGGCCCATCATAGTTATGTATATGATGTTTCAAAGACTGCGGTAAAGAAACTAGCAACATAACTTGAACATAAAATTTAACATAAATACATTACCTTCATAGGCTACCTTTCCTTACAAGCATTTAAATCTCTGTTCTCCATGACATGGTCCACCAATGCATAATCGAAATCGATAGATGCTTGGAGACAAAGAGTGACGTTGTCACAAGTAGTGGTGGGTACAAAAACCGGTTTTTCGGTTTTCTCCGAAACCGGTTATCATTTTCCTCAAAAACCGGATCGGTTTTTCATCTGATCCGGTTTCGGTTTTCTTCAAAACCGATTCCGGTTTTCTTTTCCAAACTTTGTTCTATCTGACCAGAATAGTTCTCCGGAAACCGAATCCATTTCCACAGAAATAGTTTTATGTTTTTTTGAAAAGTTTTCACCGAAACCGGTTTTGGAGAAAACCGAACCGGTTTCGGTGAAAACCGAAATGTCGGTTTTTCGGGTTTCGGTTTTTATAGAAACCGGTTTTCGGTTTTTATTAAAAAAAAACGGTTTTGCCCATTCCTAGTTACAAGTAACTTGACAGAGCAGTACTAGTATCCTGTGGAGCTCTTCAGTGATAACTTCCCTTAGTTCGGTCAAATTGCGTATGTGATACTGATACACTTTGTCCCTCAAAACACCCCATAAGAAAGAATCAGTCCTTCAAAATACTTCATCTTCCGTCGCATCTCCGTGTAATTGTTTGCTGCAGAATATAAACGCACACAGTGCACAAGCTGTTCCAGAGACAACAGTCCTCCTGTCTGCCATACACCAATGGTTCTAACTCTAGTGACCATTATTCCTACTCACAGGCTAATTTCTGTCCAAATCTCACGTTTCTAGATGTATTGTAGTACGGAAGGTATAACATCGTTGGCTTCCCGCGAAAAGTTCTAGTCGCGTTTATGGGATGTGGCCAGCTTGGTTATTCGTGGCTCGCTGAGCGCAGTAGATGGTTGGTGGTGATTGGCTACCCTCTTACCACACCCCTACTGACGAGCAGATCCAAGCGCGGGAAGCCACTAACATTATACCTTTTGGACTATAATATGACCTGCTGTACATATTATCCTACCCTTCCCCTTCAACAAGCTGAATTTTCTAAAATGTTAAAAATAGATATTTTCCTTATTTTTAATTAAGAGTTTAAATAACGAATTTCACTGCTCCAACTTAAGCAAATTCTTACATCAAGCATTTTCTGAATAAACAATATTTTTACAAATTATTTTAGTTTTATTTAAAACCATAAGATTGTTACCTTTCATTATTTAACGTTTTTAGTAATTTTTCTTCAATTTAATTCAAATTTGATTTTCTTTTACGAGCGTTAAAAAAAAAAAAACTCATCTTTTTCTATCGCTCGTAGTGTATAAATAAATTTTAATTATTGTAGCATGGAAAACCTAAGCTTCCATCCCATTCAATGGTTATAAAGGCAAGTGTAACCACTGTTTTAAACATCTTCATAGAGAATCAAGAAAACCCAGTGTGGCTCATCTTCCTATTCATATATAAAGAATTTAGTTTGTAATAACATAATCCTCTGTCTAGCTTTCAAACCTGTGTTTTCCGTCTCCTACTAACATTTTTACTAATTCCTCCAAATAGTTCTTATTCTCTATTCCTTTCTGCAATGTATATTTGCAATCAAGATAATGAAACGCCTTATCTACCTCCAAGTTGGTAATAGGCTTACTATCTGTTTTCGAACAACTGCACAATTCTCTGTTACCTACGCCCTCCTATAGGGTCTCATTTCAAAAGTTATACATTTAGTAGCAGGTATTTGTGTATTGAAGTTCTTAATTACTTAATTAAACACATTAACCAGCTCAGTTATCTCTTCTTTCCAGTTTGAGATTATTAAAATATTATTAGTATAAGCATTCACCGGTATTATGCCATTCTTAAGCTTGTATCCTTTTCCTGATTAAACAGTTTTCAAATGACACCATCTATCACTAAGTTAAGTAAAGTTGGACTCAATACGTTCCTCTGTCTAACCCTTCTTTCAACAGCAATATTATGTGCATTCCAAGTCCCAACCCGCTTTAGATTCTATAGATTTTGCATTCATAGGTAATGCATCTCTACAGCCTTAACATTTCCAGTACGGTTGCGTACCTACACGTCGGTTAATAACATAACTCTCACAAAACATAACAGTTAATCATCTCTTCTACTGAAAACAAATAATACATACTTGTTTAAATTTACTTTTCACAAGCAGTAGCACAAAATGCAAAATTTCAATGTTATGGACTTACTTAAAAAAATCTCATTCCTAATTGGCTGAAAAACTGACTTTCCCATAAAACCCACTACCGGTAGTAAATATATGGGGACTGCTCAGTTCTAATTGATTGAAATGCCAATTTAACTTTAACCTTCGAGGGGACACAGTAGCTCCGTGTATGATTGCTTACCTCTGGTGTGTGATCCCTGCCAACAGAGTCGGATTTAGGTTTAGTGGGCCCTAAGTTGTTGAAGGTAATGGGGCCCTTTATGTGTTCAGGTGAACGTAGGCACCCTATATACAGAAACGGATGAACTAGTGACATTTTAGGAAGCGGGGTAGCGGAAGGGGTGTCTTCCGGTTTGGCCTATTCCCGTTTCGCCTATAGACCTTTTAGCAACTTCAATCATTATCTAGATCCCATCTTATCTCTAAGTAAAACGGATATTCCCGTTTTGCCTATTCCCATTTCGCCTACGCTCACTCGACGAGGGATATTTATTGTTTGAGGGATTTTTTTAGTGTTTGAGGTGGGAACACAATACAAAGATAATGAAAATATTAATATACTGACTAAATGCAGTCATACTATTTTCAATTATGCTAAATCTATGGAAATGAATCAGTCTAGGGAATAATAAATTAAACCAATTAACTTGAATTTTACAGAAAAGAAAATTCCAGAATTAACACTGCATAGTAATCCTTTAATGTCTAAAATTCTCATATTAATTAATAAGTGCTGTAGTAAGTTTGGTTTCTATAGTGTTTCTAAGTTTCTATATTTAAATTTCTCAACTTTATTTTTTTAAAATTTTTTGAAGGTTACCGTACTTGAAGGAAAATTGAGTGTGTTAAGCCCCATAATTTTTTAAAAATGTAATCCAGCAACGTTCAAATCCCGTCTTTGTCCACTATTACCATATTCACTTTAAACGTTATGCCTTGACACAAGGCTTTTCTCGGCCCATTAACCCTTTAAAACTGATTCCTTCATTATGAGCCATTTGGTATAGAAATCAACATTCACGGCAGTGCATGGCAGCCAAGTTCCGCGAAGAAAATGAAAACTGGCCTGCACTGCCGTAAGCATATTATACACGAACTAGAGTTTTGGGTAAAATCGCCGATTTAGAGGCTTTATAAAAACGATTCTATTAACAGTAGAACATGAAATTTAGAATTTAAGGAGATATCCGAGAGATGTACTCATATGCCAAATCTCACATTTGGCATTCTTACCTTCAACCATATTTGAGTACTGGACCCCTAGAATATGCAGTTTTCAGGCTCACTGACTCAGTGACTCACTCATCAAATTGATTAGGTACCGGTACTTCTCAATGAGACAGAAACGTGAAACTTTGCACAAAGGTACCTTATAATGATCTGAGTATAGAAAAAGTCTTAAATCTGCTGAATGTACTATGGGAATTTTTTTTATGGGCAAAAACTGGCCTTAGCTAAGCAAGAAATTGTTTCACTCACTCAATCATCAAATTAATAGGGTACTTCCCAATGAGACAGAGACCTGAAACTTTGCATAAAAGTATCCTATAACGACTTGAGTACGGGAAAAGTCCGAAATCTGAGGAATGTGCTATGGGAAAGTTTTTATAGGCAAAAAAAAAAAAATGTCCTTAGCTAAGGAAGAAATCGATTCACTCACTCACTCATCAAATTGATTAGGTACTTCCCAATGAGATAGAGACGTGAAACTTTGCATAAAAGTATCCTATAACGACTTGAGTATGGAAAAAGTCCGAAATCTGCGGAATGTGCTATGGGAATTTTTATAGTCCAAAAACTGTCCTTAGCCAACCAAGAAATCGTTTCATTCATTCACTCATCAAATTGATTAGGTACTTCCCAATGGGATAGAGACGTGAAACTCTGCGTAAAGGTACCTTATAATGACCTGAGTATGGAAATGGTCCGAAATGTGAGGAATGTGCTATGGGAGTTTTTTTATGGGCGAAAAACTCTCCTTAGCCAAGCACAAATCGATTCATTCTCTCATTCATCAAATCGATTAGGTACTTCCCAATGAGATAAAGACGTGAAACTTAGAATAAAAGCACCCTATAATGATTTGAGCATAGAAAAAATCCGAAATGAACATAGAAAAATTCCTAAAATGTTCTTATGGGCAAAAGACTATTCTTAGCCAAGCAAGAAATCGGTTCATTCTCTCACTCATCAAATTGATTAGGTACTTCCAAATGATGTAGAAACGTGAAACGTTGCATAAAGGTACCCTATAATGACTTGAGTATGGAAAAAGTCCGAAATTTGAGGAATGTGGTATGGGAAATTTTTGTGGGCAAAAAACTGTCCTTAGCTAAGCAAGAAATCGTTTCACTCACTCACTCATCAAGTTGATTAGGTACTTCCCAATGGAATAGGGACGTGAAACTCTGCAAAAGGATACATTATAATGACTTAAATATTAAAAAATTCCGAAATGTGAGGAATGTGCTGTGGGAAATTTTTATAGGCGAAAAATTGTCCGTAGCCATTAGGTACTTCCCAATGAGATGAAGATGTGAATGTCTACACGAAGGTAGCTTATAATGGCTTGAATATGAAAAATATCCGAAATTTAAGGAATGTGCTATGGAATTTTCTGTGGGCGAAAAACTGTCCTTACTCAAACAGAGATCGGTTCATTTACTCATTCACATTGATTAGGTGCTTCCAAATGAGATATAGAATTGAAACTCTGCATAATGGTACCTACCTTACGTAATGACTTGTGTAAGTAAAAGGTTCCAAATTTAAGGAATGTGTTATGGGAATTTTTATGAGCGAAAAACTGTCCATAGCCATTAGGTACTTAATGAGGTAAAGATGAGAAACTCTCCATGAAGGTACCCTATAACGGCTTGAGAATGAAATTTGAGGAATTTGCTATGGGAAATTTTTCATTGGCAAAAAACTGTCCTTACAACCAGGAACCGGGAACGATTCCATTATTGAACACATCATGTGCATAGTGATAATGTTGTCAATCGTCCGAGTGGTCGAGTTGGTGCCCTCATCGCTCGTCTAATGACTACCACGTGCGCCTTTGGTGTATGGGGTCCTGGGTTCAATTTCCGGTGGAAGAGCCTTTGGAATCTTAACTCTCCTCGGTGTTTCTGTGTTTGTGTTCCTGTTGTTCTAGGTTAATAGAAAAACGAGCTAAGGTCACTGAGAAAAATCCGTTATCCGGACAGCGTTATAGTGTACAAATATACGGGATCCTTATGTTTACTACAGAAATCAATACTTAACATACGTTATCCATATGCTACATACGTACTGCCCTCTTTCCCGCTTAGATGTTACACAATGACGTTGCAGGATGTCTGACATCTAACAGTCCGTACATTACGTACGTCAGCTATAAGTTACATACGGCCATGTATATGTGAGATCCTGACAGCCTGCATAGAGTTCTTTCGTTCGTGCGGAAAGTAAGTTTATTCGGAACACTTATATGGAAAGTATGTTCAAAATATACTTTTCAGTTATACGTTTAGTGTACGTTAAGTCCAAAAACTACAGGATTTACACATGTAACCAACGTTTTTACGTATGCCACATACATTTTTTCTCATGTGCGAGTAAAATAAGCCAAAGCTAGTAATAAAGTTAAGCAAGTTAATGAGGCACGTTCTGTGAATCAGTTAACTTTTAAAAACGTGGGCTAAGACACATACATACTGCCGTAAATTTCGTGGTTGGATATTTTTTTGTTTTTTCGGCGAAGATTTTTCCTTTATTGCAGTCATTGGTATTAAATAGATATTGAAATTAATTTGATAAGTAAGATCATGTAGAGGTGAGAATATTTAAAATTAAGGAAGTTTTCGAGGAAATGAGAAATAAAATTGCTCGAGTTTATGTGAGGCTAGCAACAAAATGTAACCAATTTCGTAAATATATTGGTACCACGAGTTATATTATAGTTACCACAGTCGTTATGTAAAAATGATCTTGATGCTTCGTGTCTCTATCTGTGAACAGTGTGCGAATCTCTTACGTATCAGCCTTTTCTTCAACAGTTAATTTCGTGTCTTTGCTCTTCGTATTTCCTGAATTTGCCCACCTGGGGGTTCGCCCCCACGCGCCCGCCTTTCCTCGGCCTACTTCCTCACACCTCTTCAGCTCACAATTCCCGAATTTCAAGTTTCTTTTCCTATTTCAACTATCTAAAAAATAAGATTTTGTATTCCAGGAAAACGCCTACTTAAATAACATGGGAATTTCTTCATCTCCCTTTAGACTCCTTAAAAATTAAAAATATTCACTTTTAGTAATTTTCCTGTAGATTAGTCCCGGGAGGCTACAATCGTGCCAAATTTCATCATTCTAATTCTGCCGGAAGTACCTAAACATTTTGGGGTGTAGAAGACGTCCAATATAAATAACATGGAAAAGGTTTTTCTGGTCCCCATGAAACCACTCTACAGTTGAAATTTTTATTTTTACTGACTTACTTAGGTAGTACTAACGAAAACGTTCAAAACATACCGAATTTCACGTTTGTATTCCAACTTCAAGTACCTAAAATATGAGATTAAGTCCAAAAAAGGCCCATTTAAATAGCATGGGGAATTTTTTCATCTCCCCTTTAGGCTCCCTAAAAATTAAAAATATTCACTTTTGGCAATTTTTCTGCCGGTTAGTTCCGAAAAGCTACAATCATGTCAAATGTAATCATTGTAGCCCTACAAGAAGTGCCCTATAATTTTGGGGTGTAAAAGGTGTCCCATATAAATACCATGGGAAAGATTTTTCAGTTCCCCATAAAGCCACTCTAAAGTTGGAATTGTTTATTTTTACTGATTTACTCAGGTAATACAACGAAAACGTACAAGTATACCGAAATTCAATTTGTTATTCCAAGTTCCTAAAACGAGATTATAGGTCCAAAAAAAGACCCATTTAAATAACATGGGGAAATTCTTCATCCCTCTGCATTATTTCAAATTTCCACTTCAACCGGAAGAATCCCTTTAATTTATGTCAGTTCATGTAGTTTTATATACAGTTAGGATACGTTGGTTTGCAAATATAATTAAGATTACAAGCTATTTGAAAGGTGTATATCATTGGAAGGAAAACCCGAGGCAGTATGAAACTGCGCAACATGCGCGTCATGTAATGAACTCAGTAATTTCGCAATGTGGAAAGGTAGAGAACAACTAAGTATATTAAAACACCAGCCATGTATAGGGATGTAGCATCGATGATTCAGCATCAAAGGTTTTGGGCCCTGTTGATACTCTTCGTATTTACGTAATGAAAAATGAGATATTAGAGATCGTGATTTTGTAGCTTGGGTAAATGAATCAGAATCTCGTTTGGATATAACTCTCTGACAGATATTTAATAGAATAAATCCTCCCCGTTGTTCTAGTGGCTAGCATGTGCGCCTTTCTTGTACAGGGTCTTGGGTTCGATTCCCGGTGAAAGAGCCCTTGGGAACTAATGTTGCATGTGAGACATTATGACTCCTTTAAAAATGTACAATTTTAAATTTAAATCCAGCAATATGCCACAATTGAGAATCCCAATATACGATATTGATGTGGTGAACTACAAAAAGAAGTGAAATATGAACAAAACCACCATAGGTACAAAAAGTGCAGTCAAGTTCGTCAGCCTCAAAAAGTGTTGAGACGAGGATGGACGAGCCAAGTTCCTTGGCCACTGCATCTGAAACGAACACTGGAACTTGGCGCGAGGTGTCAAGGAAAATGATGTTATGGAACCTTAGGGATAGTGGTGGTGGGCTTGGTGGGTTTTGGACCACCACCAACCTTAGGAATATCAACTTTGCTAAGGCGCTAAGGCACATATACAGTATATTGCAGTAAGATTGGTGGTTTGAAACCCAGACAAGGAAAACTTATATTCCTCCACGAAGTGTCAAGGTAAATGATGTTAACGAGCCTTAGGGATGGTGTTTGTGAGCGTAGTGGATTTGGGGGTCACCACTAGCCTTAGGGCTGAAATGCCCCGGCTGAAACTAGGAACAGACATCTTAATGTATTCGAATATGTCAGACACCTCGCGCCAAGTTCCAGTGTTCGTTTCAGATGCAGTGGCCAAGAAACTTGGCTCATCCATCTTCGTCTCAACACTTTTTGAGGCTGATGAACTTGGCTGCACTTTTTCCACCTCTGGTGTTTTTGTTCATATAAATAATTTAAATAGAATAAGTTCAAAGAAATTCAGATTTGGAAGGTAATTAGCTTCCATTCGAGGTATTCCGCCCTTTACTCCAGAGCCGCGTTAAATATTATCAAAGCAAAACAGCTTCTATATCTTTTCACTCACAAAAACTGGTACTCTATTTATTCAAACAGGAAGAATGAGAGAAAGAACTAACTCCGTTCACTTCACCTCTGCTACCTCTAGTTCGATACTCGCCTATAGGTATACCACTCTGGACATGAATCAAGTATTCAAAATTGAATTTAATAGCCAGCATTCATGCTATCCTGACCCTTCTCTCCGGACGTCAATTTTACTATACTTGAAAAAAAAAAAAAAAAAAAAAAAAACCTATAAAGTTACTTTCTCCCATCACTAAGGCTGAAAAATTACACTAAGAAATTTTATTAGCAGAGCAGTTGGAAGGTATAATGGTTCATATCTCAGAATCACGGGAGTATCGACAAGCCCTGTAAAGTTCAAGGAACTGATCTAGTCACTCGCGTGTTTAAATTGTTCTGAGCCCCCATTAAAAAAAAATAAAATAAAATAAAAATAAAGATAGAACGTATATCGATTTTGAAATGGTGACCTTTGGAACTACTAGTGGCATAGCATGTACTTGGCCGAATCACTGGCGTCTCTGGCATGTAAAATTTTGGGGGACATCATAGAAAGTGATTTTAAATGGTACTACCTAGTCTAACCTGTTTATTATGTTCTATTCTATTTGTTACCCATCTGCTTACCTTCACAAACGCCCTGAAATATATTAAGAACTTTGTTATAATCGTTTCACAGCCTGATTATTACATTCCAAATATATATAATAATTATTATTATATGTTATTCTGTCGTTAGTAAATAAATGAAATTAGAATAAAATATTGAATATTTTGTAATTCAAAATATCGGGGAGAAGCGTCCCCCTCGTCCTTCTTGCCAGAGACGCTCGTGGCTAGAATCACAGTCAATCACGTCAGCGCCATTGCTGACGTTGAAAAATAAATTTATTCATAAATCTTTGTAAAAAAATAAAAAAAAAATCCTTCAAGACACTAAATATCCCTCGTCGAGTGAGTGTAGGCAAAACGGGAATAGGCCAAACCGGTAATCCCGTTTGGCCTACATCTAAGATGAGATTGAGATAATGATTTATGTTGCTGGAAGATCCGTAGGCGAAACGGGAATGAACCGCGGAAGGGGCTCCATTAATTACCTCATAGTAGTCTACACAACAGGAAGCACTGTTGCAACGTATATGTAAATTTTATTTTATTTACTGATTTTCTCATACTTCGGAAATGTATATCCAGTTTTTCTTCAGATTTTGGGGCCCCCAAGATAGTGGGGCCCTAAGCTATGGCTTGTATAGCTTACACGTAAATCAAGCACTGCAGGCCAAGTACGTTTGTGGTGGAAAAGGACAACGTTTTGTCAATGGGTTTTCTCGGGGTATTCCCATTTCCTTCCACATTCTCATTTCCCTAATTCTTCTATCATAATTCACTTGCCTTAATCACCGTCTCTTTTAGCTTAAGGAGCATAAGTGTGTGACGTTAAACTGAATGATTTTATTTCACTTCATTTTAAGCTTCGAGATTTTTTTTTTTTTAATCTAATTTTCTTCCATTTCCGTAATATTTTATTGTCTACCATTTTAGGCGAATCGAGGATAAGACAAAACAAAAAAAAGTCCTTATTTCGTCTAAAATTGTTGATACAAATCTTATCATTTATCTGTCATAATCGTACGAAATAATTAGTTAGGCGGGAGGAGGATTAAGCCAAACAATACAAGATCATGAATTATACGATTAAAAGCAAAACTTTCTCACATTTTTGGACTCAAAACGAAATGGAAAGAGAACATAAAAATAAACTTTATTATGTAAAATGTTTTGCGATAACCCGTCGAAAAAACAAATGAAACAAATTATATTAAACTGTGAAACAAAGAAAATTCCAAGAAACAGACAAAGAGAAGAAAAAGGATGACTGATTGAAAAGATAAAGCAACCTTATAACTTTTAGTCGTGTTCGACGAAGTTTACAAGGAACAACAAGATTTTAGCAGGCGGTAGCGCAACGTGGAACGAATCGCAATTGTTTCGTTAACTAAAACTGAAATCCCTTTTGTAATATATAAGTTAAAGCACGTATTATATCTTGTGTGCAAGGTTGAACAAATATGGTTATGTGCTGTAATTGTTTCTTCTTTTTTCCTTTATCCCACACAAATTAGCATGTATTACAAGGTACTTAGAAGCTTAATAGCGGCGATCTTATCATGTTACAATAGCATTGCGTGTGGAAAGCAAGTACATGTTCGTGGTGCTAGATATGATGTATCGACTGGATATTTTAAAATGTTGAAAGTGAAGAATATTGCTTTTTTTATACATCTAAATGTTTAGACATACGTTATTTCAGTGGTTAATTTATTTTCTTGCTGGAGCAGAGAGACTTAGTGAATTTTCTTCTGTCCGTTAAAACTTAAAAAAGAAATAATTTCGCCATATTATGAGTCCATTAAAAATTAGATGAGTTGTAGTAAACATTACAGTTAATTTAAAAAATAGGTTATATTCTGTAGTTGATTATATATTTAAAAACAGCTCCAAGCAGTGTTGCTAGAACTGTTTTTCTTTTGTGTGTGTGCACATTATACATATTTGAGGTTGTTCTTTTGTCACTTTTCCATTTGCAGTATTGTTGCACTTTAATATTAAAGAAATTAAACGTCTCAATGTTTTGTTCATTATTTTTTAGTCTTCTTTTGCTGATTTTTTATACTACTCAGCACGCAATGGGTACACCTGAGCCCGTTGGAACCTGTGTTCCGCTGATGTATCATTCATGGCTGTCTGCTTATAAGCAGGGAAACAGGAGAGTCCAGAATGTGACTATTTCACAATGTCAGGCAGCTCAATGGCCCATAACTCTGTAACTATGCATTTTCGACATATGGTCATATGAACTTACTTTATTTGTCTACCCATATGAAATCCACCCCTGAAATTTTAGCATATCTTTTTGTTACACCCTGTATAACAACTTTCATTGGCAATATATAAGTCTTTTATTTTGTTTTGTCTGAGGTAAAGAGGTTATACATCCCGAAAAAGCTCTGAATATCGGGCTGCATGAGGCGTATATTAAATTATTTATCTCCATACCCTTGTTATCTTATTTATCTATATATTAAAATGCTAGATTTATATGTTTGTGGGCAATATTTTCGATAGTGGGTTCTCGGGAACCACAGGCTCTTGAAAGATGCCGTTTTTCCTGATCGATTGCCAATTTTGTGTAGATTGTTCAGTTCTAACTGTATATTTAAAAAATGGCCGTTATTTCTTTATTGAGGGGTACACTGGAAATGTTGAAATTAAAAAAAAAAAAGTAAAGCATCATATCCTACGAGTTATACGCTTCAACACCACGCACTTGTATACGGGGTTAGTATACCTCTCCGGCGTTTGTTTCAAGGTCAAATGATGAAAAACGAGGGATAACTATTTCTCCAGTCTAAGATGAATCTTAATTGTTTGGAGTGAGCCCAATGAACACCTTATATCACTGACAATATGATTAATTCTGTGTGTAATATATTTGCTTGAAAACACTGATCATATATGAATTAGAAACTTTAACCGGAAGAAGGATAAAATCATGCAAACGGTGCGAGATATTGAAAAAAATAATCGAAAAATATCTCCCCTTTATGATACCTCTTGCCTGTTTTTATCAAGATGTTTTTCGCTTGTGTCTGCAAGGGAAGACATACAAATGTTGTACGGAATGACAAGGAGATTAATGCTCATTTGTGAATGATGCGCTAGCGCAGGTTCAGCTAGTTTTAATTAAAATCTTAAATGTTTACTACACATCGATAATTCCGATTCCGAATTGTAAGATCAAACAAGCTTGTTTTCCACTCCTGTGTCCTCGAGATTTCTGAAACCTTTGGTAACCACTGTTTGGTTAATATTAAGTTACTGTTTGGTAAAATATGTAAAAGGCATACTATTAAATTTATAAACGGATAAAGTGTTGCAACGAAAAAATTGTCTTTTCGCAGTAAATGGTAAAGTCTGGCTTTATTTCACTTTAGTGTTGTTAATATTTATTCCCTGTAGTTTCCCAGATTTGAGAAATATTTACCAAAGAACTATTTAAAAAATGTTTACAAGTACAATCATGTTCAAATAAAGACACCCACGTCATTTTGGAAAGCCGTATATTCTTATCCATGGACGGCTCTGGCCTTCGGTGCGATCAGTCCCGGTTTCTACTCCGGTAGGGGGCACTTGGTCGAGAAAGTGTAGAAAGCTTTTTTAGGCCAGCCCTCCTGAATGAGGTTTTCCTGGGTTTTCCTCATTCACACCAGGCAAATACCAGGATGATACCTAACATAATAGTCCCAGGCTTCTTTCTTTCTGTTTCATTCCTTTCTTTCTCTCAAATTCCCCGAGAGACGTCATCCCTCAAAACGTGACAGGCTAACATGGCCATAGATGCCAAAAGCCCAGAAATCTAATTCCTAAATCCTAAATTCTTATTCATTGATCAAATTGTTGGCCAATTAGATCTATATAAATTAAGCCGAAGTATTAAAATTTCTTAGATACTATTGTGAGTAATCATGACCTCACAAACAGCAAAGGCAAGGCAGTGCCCAGGTATTTGGAAAATTAGTTATTTCTAAATTGATTTCTAATTAACGTTGTTTGGTAATACATCTATGGTTCTGGCCAACCCTTTTTTTTTTTCATTTAGTTTTTCTTTATAACCAGCATCTACATAAATCCAGCTTTAAAAAGATAATTACAGAAAAAAAAGTATCATATACTACGACTTTTCCTTTATCAGATCGAACATTAATCTTAAGGTGTCATGTCATATAAGACCTATTTTACATGCTTTTTTCGAATATTGTAGTGAACGTATATGAAGCGAACCGGTCGATTACATGTGCGCTTCACCATTAACTGCACGAGACTAATACTGCTGTCATGTTTAAACTTCACTAATTGCATGCGTCTTAAAATACACAGTGGCAGTATGTGTATGTATGTATGTGTGTATATATATACGTATTTTTTTTTAAAAAAAATAAAGAATATCTCAGCGACCAACTAACAGAAACAAGTCACGATGCACTTTCCAAGGTACGCGTTTTCACTTGGTTCTCGCCCCTACCTCTTACAGAAAAAAAGACCCAAGACATTGAATACATATATATCTCGATTAAAAAAGGCTTATATGGAGATATAGATCTCTGCTACACATAGATGTACGCTAGAGGATAGAAGTATCAAAAAAGACAATACTATACAATAGCAAGGGGGTTCAGTAGCAGAGCGCTCACTTCTTGTGCGGTTGAAGACAAGGCTCGTAGCTAAAATTTAAGACAGGGCGCACCGAGGTAATTTTTCAGGGGACCAAATTAAGTTCACCTCGTATTCTTTCCAGGCCCGCAACTAAAGGGGGGCTAAGGGGTCTGGCCCTTCAAAACTTTTCATGTCCCCTCCAGACCTCAATTAATAATGCTATTATTAATTCAAAAATCACAATTTAGATATTTGTAATAGAATTTATATGACTTGCCCCCCTATCTTATTCATGTCCCCCACAAACCTCTGTGGCTGGTTGCGAGCCTGTTTCTCACTACTTGTTTATCAAACATTTCGTAATAATAATAATAATAATAAAAATAATAATAAAAACGTGTCAACTTCGTGAGGTGAGGTCGAATAGGCTTTAGTTGTGAGCGCGAGTTTCATGAGTTAGGGTTCGTTTCATGAGAACTGATTATGCATAATAACCTATGAGCTCATCAACAATGTTGTGCCGTGGAAAATCAGCGCCTGGGGCCAGAGTGTACGACTGTGCCCCAATATATATGAGTGAGGTTGACAGACCAGCCGCGAAGCGCCACCACGGTTCGCGCGAAGCGTACAAAAATTTTCAAAAATTAAGTCTGCTCTTCCTTAATTTTGGGCACTTCTTATCACCTTTTTATTACTTTTTTCTTTTCATCTTATAAACTTATATGTGCACAATTATAGATCTGACCCTAGTTATCTTAAATATTAGATTGAAAAATACTGCTGTTGATCTAAAATATTCCAAGTAATTTTTCCTTTCTCTTTTTTCTTTCCTTCTTTTCTTTTTTTGGTGCCCCTTACGTCGGTGCCCGGGGCCGTTTCGCCGCTCGCTCTTCCACGGCACGACACTGTCCACCAATTGTACCAATTTAAGGCCCGGTCGTGGTTAAGAATCGACATTCATACGTAGACCAACTACTTAATAACTTCGGTGTTTCATAAGGTGGAAAAAAAAATAATAAATAAAACAGAAACTCAAACTCATAATTTTCAAGTAAGTACCACACACACATAATGACATATCTATTCCCAGATACTCCATGATTTTCTATTGATGTGTGATTTTATTGTAGATCTTTTTCTTCACACATCCTGGTATTTAAAAGCTGGAATCTCTGGTTCTCGTAATTTTGCTCCTAAAAAGGAACTCAAAAATAAACTAATGGCTCTTATAATGAAAGATGTTGGGGGAGGATAGGGACGAAATATGACTCGTGTGTGCTGGGCTTGACCTTAACCGGATGACCTCACTGGTGAACCAGGTGCTGGTCGTATCACGCTCGTGATATTTATCTTCTCAATGATCGATTGGCAATGTACAAAGCGGGGGCGGAGCAAAAGGAAAAAAAAAATCGATTGAAAAAGCTACTTTTAAAGTGTTTCGCACCTTTCTTGCATTCAGTGTTTCCAACTCAAGAATACATAGTAGAATAATACGGTAAAAATAACAAGTGTTGTACTATTAAGATTTATGTCGACTGCAAAAAGAAGAAGAAGAAGAAGAAGGTTCAAAGTTGAGACACCTATCAGTTGATAGAATGCATTAAGGTGAAGAAAATACAGAAATGACTCTATATGATAAGCACGACACCAATTAAAACGAAAATTCAAAATGAAATATTTCAGTTTTAAGAGCGCTCATCCCGGCGAAATTAAAATACCGCTAATTTTACAGTAATTATGTGATATCTTCAAATAGATAAGACATAATTGAAATGTGGAACAAGAGCGCCCTAGACAATATTATTTTGCGTGAGATACCGTTATTACAAATCACCTAGTAGTTTTCCGTTTTCAACCGTTTAGAAACGTGAAAATAAATGCCGATTTTACAAAATGGCTCGAAATCGAAAGCAGATAAGTGAGTCGTGATAACGGTATCTCATATTAAATGATATTGTCTAGCGCGCTTTTGTTCCACATTTCGATTATCTTTGATCTATTTGAAGATATCACATAAGTATTGTAAAATTAGCGGTATTTTAATTTCGCCGGGATGAGGCCTCTTAAGGCCCCTACGATTACGCCTGTTTGGATAAGGTAGACAATGCTTAAGGCAAGTAATTGATGGTGGAAGAATTTGTGGAATGATAATGTGGAAGAAAACAGAAGTACGCTGAGAAAACCCATGAACATTGTGTTGTCCACCACAAATTTACTTGGGCGGGGATCGAACCAGGGACCCCTCGCCCCAAAATCAAAGCTCTAACAATACCAATTAAGATGAAATTCATACTATCATTATATATAAACGTATCATTATAAGTATATTGGTATCACTAGCTTGTCAGTTGATGCAAATTGAGAGACATTCATTTACTACTGCTCTAGGCAAACCTCTTCTTTTTGTCGTACCGTCATTTCTTAAACAATTCCGAGGTAGTTTCAGCTATAATGTGCAAATTTGCACGTTTAGACTCCCTGTGACGTACAAGTTTAGATACTTCTGAAGCGAATTATCTACTTCTGCAACTCTATCCATCACGACTCTGGAACACTCTAAAGAAATAATAAACACTTCTGACCAGAATATACATACTTATTTATTCAAAAACTAAATTACAGTGTAACGATTTCGACAACTTAACGTTGTCTTCATCAGACACTAACTTTGATGTCTGTGTCTGATGAAGACAACGTTAAGTTGTCGAAACCGTTACACTGTAATTTACTTTTTAATAAATAAGTGTGTATATTGTAGTCAGAAGTGTGAATTATCGTCATGTACTGTACATAAGAATACTGGGCGAAAAACTGCCCCTCCCCCACACGCTTAGCATTACAAGATATTATCGATTCTTCTTAATTGAACTAGTTCGAAATGGTTTTGATTATGTTGATCAAGTTTTGAGCAGTATTAGTTGTTGTGATGTTAATGGTTTTCAAGTGGCAGGAACAAAATTTTTGAGAAAGTTGGTTGAAAACTGTCTCATACATTCAGAAATAGAAAATCAAATTAGATTTTCGAAGGTGTAACTAACATATATAGAGAAATTTACGTGACAATCGTGTAATCAGCTAAAATTCATTCAAAACATTTTCGTTCTTCATTTAATTTTGCTTAACAATAAATGAATAATGTTCTTAAATTATGCGTCTCTTTTTTAAGAATGCAATCGTATCGTATGTAATTTACAAAACTCCATACTTATACAAACTTGGCGTGATTTGGAGAAAGACTATTACTATTGCTATTTACGTGAACTTGTTTACTATTTATGTGAAATATTTTGCTGCGCGATCCATTAATTCACAAGTTATTAGCCATCAAAGTTCGGGCTTGAACTTTGTCAAATTTTCGAAAAAAAGAAGGAAAAGAAAAGAAGCTGTTATTTAAAAGAAGAATTAGGAGCACAATACATGAAACAAACATATTAAAGGTTAGGAAAATACAGAGTGTACTTATTATAAAAATTTAATATCATTGATGAATGATTTTTTTTCTGCAATCGGGAAAATCATTTATAGTTTTTTAGTTCATACAAATTAGCTCAAGTTAATTATTTGAAAAGTAAATTGTGGCTACCAGAAATACCAGAAGGATTCTAAAAAAATACCAGAAGGATATCAACCTCTTACATCGAAAACAAAAAACTTTCAATACGTAGACAGATATTTTCAAAACAATTTATAGATTTGCCATAAAAAAAAATGCATACCCATATCTACATACAGTACAATATATATATATACCATATCCTTTGAACATAACTGAAATATACCGCACAACTTTCGTTTTAACATTACTGAACCAATCAGATTTCAGTTTACGACAACTAGAACTGCATATTAACCGAACTGCAACATTCATTTGGTAATCATGAGCACTGGTGCAAATCCCGGGGGATAAGGGGGGCATGTCCCCTCCAATCTTGGAACTGGGGAGATTGTCCCCCCAATAATCCAATTTGAAATGTTTTTTGGGGGGAGGGGGAGAAATGTGATGATTTGTGTCCGATTGCTACTAAGGAAAGTGAGATGAAATTGATGTTCCCCCAAAATAAGTCTCAAATCTGCCCATCTCCCAATGTTGAAGACAACTCTGCTCCTCTGATTCTTCACAGCATTGAATTTCCAACTCCATAAATGTTTTGAACATTTTTTTTTTTTTTTTAAATATGGGAACGGTCTTACCAGTCTTTCCCAATGTTGAAGACAGATTTGCGCCGCTGGTTACGAGTAGGGCCTATACGCTGTTCACTATGCAAGTCAATAAAGAAGTAAATAAAGTAAAAAGTTTGCAATATTGCAAGTTAATGCTGATAGCAACTAAGTTCATCTGTGATGACGGCCGTGAGAAAGCATACATTTCATTCTTTCATCCCCATGTTCTTCTTCTTCTTTCGATGTTCGGTCTCTCTGAAGAAACCAAACGGGCACTACAAATAGCAACAGTGATTGGTGAATTTAAAAATAAAAAAAAGAAAGGTGGGTGTACGACCCACTTTTGTTCAACTGATCAAAGGGATAGAAATATTCATTGGACTCCTCCCATTAACAAATGGAAGCCCATGCAAGCGATAGGCTGAAGGTAAGAAAGAAGGGTTTTCTGCTGAAGAATTGTCTTTACTCCACTTCTTTGGTCTGACTGAAAAGGCCTTCAGCAAATGGAACGACAACAAATTATAACGAAATACTTTAGTTTGTATAATATTTACCTGTACCGTGGGCAAGAAGTGCTCATAAATATGTAATATACTTAGTAGAATGTTCATTTTAAATTAACAGAAAAGAAGAATGTTTTTAATATATGTAAGAGATTATTATGGGATAGTTGTGACTATGTACATGTTAGGTGTTGACCTAGTCAAGTGAATTTATGTATTTTACGGTCTTAAAAAGAATATTTATGACATATCAAGCAATAAAGGTGAGACTAATAATCTTTGAATATCTGAGTTGATTCTTGCATAAAGAAAAGTAATTATCGCTTCGTAACTTATATATTACAAGACGGACCAGGTTGACGACGCTTTTCTATAGAGTCGTTATAAAAATTTGGTTTACCAAACCCGGGACTTTTGAAAATTCAGTTCCCGAAGAAGGAAAGTAGGGCTGAATTTACTTGGATATTACCATTTATGAATACAAACTTAACCGTATTACGAAGCGGTAAGGTCATCAAAAGAAAAATGGATAGTGAAATAGTGCAACAGGAATCTAATACCAGTAATCCAGGTGAAGTTAGTCCAACACCAAGTTTGTCATCTGAGGATCGACTTTTGTTAGCTGTGCAGCGACAACTTATGCAAATGACGACCGAGATAAAACAAACCATAGAACAGAAGTTCAACGAATATAACCAGACCATGGAACGGAAGTTCTATGAAGCTAACCAGGCCATGAAACAAAAGATAGAATTGAAATTCAATGAAGCTAACAAGACCATGGAACAGACGTTAAACGAATCTAACCAGACCATGGAACAGAAGTTAAACGAATCTAACCAGACCATGGAAAAGAAGATAGAACTGAAATTTAACGAAGTCAGCCAGACTATGGAACAGAACGAAGCTAGCAAGCAGTATGAAGAATTTAAAGCGGCATTGATCGCGAATTACGAAAATGACTTTTTGCTGGCAAACAGAGATGCCACTCTTAGAAATCAACATTTCAATCCTCGATTGCACAAATCAATTGTAGAGTTTGTTGTAAATGTCTATAACGAATTAAAAGTTGTTAATCCCTTGCAATCGGAATCAAGAATAATTGCATCGATTCGCAATTTGCTTCCATTTAAATTACAGCAGATCTTATTTTCCACCCAGTGTATGAGTTTCAGTCATTTATTAATGCTTGTACAATGCTACGAAACTCAATATCATGCTATGAATCTAACACAACCAGGAATGGGTAAAAATAAGAATACTTCAGATCATTTGGTCCCTGTTCGGAATTTGAATATCCGAAGTGTTAATAATACTGAACCGAACCTAAGACGAGTATACTCTAGCAATCAAAATGAACAAAATAGACAAGGCTATGTAGGGAATCCGCCTAACCTAATCAACCGAAGTAGACACAAAAATAATAGAAATACATGTCGAAATCCTAGAGATGCTACCAATCCTATGTATAGACATAATCATTGTTCACGAGATGGTACTTCGTATCCAAATGCAAATCACGATGCAAGACATGTACAACCTAATGTAGAACCTAATCACGATTGTGCGGTACAGTGCACTTTATTAGATTCATATGCCAGTGCGAATGTAACATGATTACCGTTAACGAAATTAGGTTAAACCCATGTTGGTTATAGATTCTTGTGAATTTTCGTTTTAAAGTTTGTGTTAATATTAATAATGAAAACGATTGTTACAAATATTTGAAATGCATCTAGTTAAAGAGTTAGTAGCACCCAACATTCTTGATCAAATAAATAAGAATGAAAAAGAATAATAATAATGAAAAATGTGTTTATATAATAACAAAAGGGTGTCTTTTGTTTCTGTAAAATAAATTTATTTACTTCTATTTGATTATTCAAACGTAGGTTATGTTTAATTTTTATTCTTTCTTATTAATTTATAATTAGTTAAAGGCAAAGATTATTTATATTAGATTGATTTGTGTTTAATTGTCAAAGATTATGTTAAGAATAAGATCCATTCTATAAAATCAATTATTCAATAACTACCTTGAATGAAATTCTTCTTTATTTATGACATCTTAGTGCTACTATGTATACATTACAATTGCAACATCTAACTTATTTGTTATTCAATGCGCCCGAAAAGAACAAATATTATTTATCACATCACCGTTTTGTAATGATGATCGAAACTATTAATCTTCATAATTTGTGTTTCACCCTCGTTAGTTATATTTATAAGCGACGATGTTTTTAATAATAAAGAATAAATAATAATGTGATAAAAGATAAATATTAATGAAATCAAAGATTTATTGTAAATGTATTTATGTGAATGATAATAACTAATATTTTATATATATATGAGGGTTAACCAAAAAGTAATGAAGATATATACGAGGTGTGATCAAAATATAAAGAACATATGTAATGTACGAACATTAATCTAACCAGACCAGTGGTTCTTGAATATAAAAGCCAAGCCTACTCATGACTTTTATATTCAGTCCCTTTATCGGGCGACATTTTCTATAACGAAATACTTTAGTTTGTATAATATTTACCTGTACCGTGGGCAAGAAGTGCTCATAAATATGTAATATACTTAGTAGAATGTTCATTTTAAATTAACAGAAAAGAAGAATGTTTTTAATATATGTAAGAGATTATTATGGGATAGTTGTGACTATGTACATGTTAGGTGTTGACCTAGTCAAGTGAATTTATGTATTTTACGGTCTTAAAAAGAATATTTATGACATATCAAGCAATAAAGGTGAGACTAATAATCTTTGAATATCTGAGTTGATTCTTGCATAAAGAAAAGTAATTATCGCTTCGTAACTTATATATTACAAGACGGACCAGGTTGACGACGCTTTTCTATAGAGTCGTTATAAAATCGTGATACTCTTTCAGTCCTTTCGAAAAACAAAAACAAAAACAAAAACAAAAAGAAGAAAGTAATGGGTGGCACACCAAAAACATCTCAAACTGGTACCAAAGATACATCAGCTCCTCTCCCCCCGAACTTCTTCCTCTTTACTCCTGCATCTCCGCCACATATTCTTGTCCGGAGAGGTATAAAGCGAATTTTGAAGAAGTCACGATTATGGAGGATGAAGTATTGGTACATCGAAGACCCTTCTATACAAGACTCTTGTTAAGTTTTTCCTTAATACATTTCCCTCATTAGAAGCCATACCTTCTCATGCATTCGTTCAATTACCATTTATAATACATCATTTGGTTTTATGCAAGTGGTTGGTTACCTTACGTACATTATTTTTTCTTGAAGGATAACCTTTCGCTCCCTCTTCAAATTGTTTGTCCCATGCATGAAGTGCCTATTAATAAGAAGTACCAATGATATTTTTGCACTTAGCAAAATAATCTTCTCAGTGCATCTGTTTTAACAAGAGACATATTAAAAAAAATAATAATTATTATTATTATTTATTTGTAGAAGTATTACCAATGCATGATTGCTTTTTTATCTTTAATTTTTAATGAGTACTTGTATTTCATGTTTAAAACATCCCGGACATATAGTGAAGACATTTAGGAACAAAATAATGATGTATTCTTAGAACGAAGTATATGATTGACGTCTACATATTGAAACATCTTCAGTTATGTTGTTGCTCACATGCTTGGCTTTGGTTGCAAAATAAACATGTTTTAAGCAGGAAATGATTCCACAAACATTAATCTGGAGACGCATGAAGTTGCTTATAACTTACGATAATTTATTTCCGTTAACGATCATTGAAGCCTACATGTAAAGGTCATTTTTGTAGTTTACTACAGTGTATGAATATTGTTATCACCTTTTTAAGCGGCTCCGTAAGGAAAAAACTCCTAGTTTGCCAATCATGGTACTGTGTCCGTAATTTATGTAAGTCTTGAATTAAGGTAACGAAAAGAAGTAGGGTCAATTACATATTCTAGATTTTTCGATCGTTTAAGGAACTTTGTGCTGGACAAGCACTGAGTGGGTGGGTCCCGTTTCCTCCCACTTACTCCATTCCACCATTTCTTTCATTTCTCATCATCAGCGTCTCCTTTAGCCTACCCGGCATAACCATTGGACGTAAAACTCAAAGATTTCATTTCATTTCATTTCCGATCGTTTAAATGTAGTGAATCCTCTGTCCGTGGTGTCATCAGTGATGTCCTTTGGACGAGCCTCAGATTCATAGTTAGCACGCTCGACGTTTACAATGTCATCACATGTCTGTCAGTGGCGTTACCAGAAATTTATTGTAGGCGAGTCTTGAATTCGAATTCAGCACACTCGACACTTTCAAAACAATGACCAGGACTTGGATTTTTAACAAATGATATTACATATGCAAATTCATATTTCGAAGGTTAGAGTATATTCTAAAGATATTCACATATTTGATACTGCAAATCATTTTAATAGATATTCTTAACGCCTTAAACTGATAATTTCTTGAGTATTGCAGCAGATTCCTTTAAATACTTTTCTTACCTTCTGGAATACTCTTTCCTAGCACTAAAAAGTGATACTATCTAGACCAAGATATTAATTTCATGAATGCACATTTTTCGGCAGTTGTCCAAATACAATTAGGAAACTCAAGGTATATTACAAAGAGTCAATCAAACTTGTTAAGAAAACAATTCTTTAAGTTGTACCCCAGGTAAAACTGAAAAAGAAAGCTAAATAGAATTACACCCAGGTAGGTACGGTTTTAAGCTCAATTCTGGGACTCTGAGAGATCAAGTTACAGTCACTACACGTGTGAGATCAGTAAATCTATGCCAGACTAAGGTTACGAAGTACTTATGCCATTGTGAAAATTTTGTTCAATTACGTCATTTGATGTTCAAAGATCATTTTTGGCATATAAACTTAACAATGAACGAACTTTGACACCAAGAAAACTTAGAAAAGGTATTCCTAATATTGTACTTTAAAAATCCATTCTGTACACAGTAAACACTGTAAAAGTTGAATTTGAAATGAATAATCTCTTTCATAAAAGCATTTATATTACTTATAGTTTTATATCTTCAACTTTATAATTTTTTTAGTGCATATTATGAATATATATTCACTTTTTTTTAGTGCATACCAATCTGATTCCTAATTAACCTATCTGTCAATTGAGTTACTAGGAATCTATCTTTGACGGGCAGCCTCGGATCCAGGATATGATCAAGGGAAGGGCTAAGCCATAGTTTGCTTCTTTATCCAGTGTAAAGGAAGTAGGATTGAAGTCCATTTTACCCAGTGTATATCTGAGCGTCAACGGGAGGGGGGAGCTATAGCCTTCCCCTTGGATCCGCGCCTGTTGACGGGTCTTAGATTCGGATTGAGCGCACTCGGCATTTTCAACGCCATGATCTATTAGTCAGTGGCGTCACCAAGAACGTATTTTAGACGGACCTCGGATTCACAATCAACATTCTCGACGTTTTCTGTATTTTGATCTAGCTATCAGTGGCGTTACCAGGAAGTCAGATTTTAGATTCGGAATCAGCATCCTCGACATTTTCAATATCTTGATATACCTGACAGTGACATTACCAGGAATCTATTTCATGCATACCTCAGTTTTAGAATGCACAATTGACGTTTTCAATGTCATTGCTTAATTGTCAAGTGTTCTTTGAGACAATTATCTTCATGTTTAGCTCTCCTCATGTTTAGGTAGATCCCTCTTACCTAAGCTTGGTTTCTACCCACTATTCCTCTTCTCTGGTTATGTCTTACAACAAGTTCTGCATGGCATCATCACATTGAACACCGTTGTTCTCGATACACCAACACATTAGCAGTCTTTTATACATTTGTTCCAAGTAACCGTGCACAAGTGCACCCACAATTTGCCTGCTTTGAAAATCGAAGAGGCCAGCCACTTTGCACCATCAACATGTGACTTATTGTATACATGAATGCTCGTAACAGGCTCCATTTCTAAGGGAGTGGACAGATACGATTACTGATAGGGTAATGACAAATACATCAAAGAAAACCTGAAAATTGTTTATTTATTTATTTATTATTTGTGGAATCTGTAACAGAGCTGTAGGTCAATTTACAAAGGATGCAAAAATCCAAAGTTACAAAGTAAATTAGCATACATACGCACATACACATATACACACTCATATATATGAGCGGCTCGGGCAAACATAATGGTAAAATTGAGTTATTAAGTGATATGGGTTGTGATCGAACCACAGAAGAGTATGTAGATAGTTTAAATTCTGAAGTATGTCTGCAGATGGCAGGGCAGCGTGTTTGATATGTGTCATTGCACTGAATTGCATGGGGATGTTGACTCCTCTTTTTCCAGTTTACTTGAAAGTTAGAAAATGTGGCATACCCAAGGGAGTCGATTCCTCTGTAACGTTGGGAAGCCCATTCAGATGTGTGTTTAGTTCAGACAAGGGTCTAGAGAAGCCATAGACTTCGGCACAGATCGAGCCATTCTTGAGAAATAAATTAATCTCACTTTTTCGATTTTGCGATATTTCTCATGAACCAATGAAAGTTAAGGTTTGAAACATGAGGGATTAATATGTCTTGGGGGTACCTATCTACCATCCACTTGTCATTCCAAGATTCATCTGGGGTCATTTTACTATACTTATCCACCCATTCCCTTTGTGAAACGAATTTTACAGTAGATAACTAACATTTATTATGCACTGGTCTGTACTAAGTGGACAGAAAATATGAATATCGGTAGGTTTTGGAATTAAAAAGTGTGGTTTTAATAGTATAGGTGGGGTAGGAAGTGAGTAATTATAGAACTAAGACCGATCCAGCTTTTTTGTTGTCCAGTCTGCCCTTCAGCTACATTAAGGCCAGATAGTCGATAGTTTACTGTATATAAATAGGGAACGCTTAAACCTTCCAACTTCACGCGCCGTTATGTCGTCATAGCTGCTAATATGAAAATACCTATATCACAATATTAAAAATACTTACCTTATTATATACGTATTCATAAAAAGATGTGGGGGCACAATGGCTCGGTAGTAGTGCGATTACCTCTGGTGCATAGGTCCCAGTTTCGATTCCCGGTCAAGTAAGTTCGTGGTGGACAATATCATGTCCCTAGATTTTCTCAGATATTCTTGTTTCCTCCCACATTCTTATTCCACAAATTATTCCATCGTCATTCTCTTGCATTAATCATTTGTCTCCTTTAGCGTAATTGTGGGACGGTAAACTGAAAAATTTAATTTCATAACATGTTACATAATTCAATCCAATTGCATATATTTAAAGTGTTATAAGAAATATTTGGTTCATCTAACAAGAATCATCTTTACAACATTATGTTTTATTGTTTTATAGGGGAAATAATATATATACAGGGTGTAACATAAATGCATGGCCAAAAGTGACGAGGTGATTGCGGACATAGAAATAAGTAAAAATGTTAATATAAACATAGGTCCGGTGTAGCTTCGTTTACGAGATACAGTGTGTTCAAATGTCGAGTCCCTCCGGGAAACGGAATGGAAATGTTCAATATTACAAGAATAGTACCATCAAGTGGAATTATGCCTGTGCAAATACATTTACACTGACATAGAGAATGAAGCCAATCAACATTTGAGGTTATTGGGTTGTCAGTGTTGTCAACCTGATACAAAGTGTTGTTTTCAAATAGCACTAGATGTCCACATGAATTGGACGACATTGTTACCCAATAGCATTACTTTCTGGCTTATGACATTTAATTACGTTGTGATTTAATGCGTAAGTTATTCTCCTGTGCGTTCATTTGCAACAACGCAATAACATTTTCATGCAAGAGTTGTGATCTATTAACCGTTGTTTCCTATTATGCGCCGTTAATTGACTTCACACTTGGACGCCTTGTCTTTCGAAAACGAAGCGGAATCTACCTTATGTTAAGGAACGTTTAGATATCACCAATCATATGCTAACGTGTCGAGTCGAATCATGTAGGACCTATCAAGTAACTTGAAGTTCTTTTCAAGTTGATGGAGATGCTGCCGAATGGTTTCTGCACTGTGTAGTCTCAGCTTCTCACATGTCTGGCCAGTGTTCGCCTCAATTGCTGCCTGAAAATCTTCATTTTGTACATGCGTGGTTTTCCGGCACGTGGTGCGTTCTCGTGTGTTTTGTCACCGTCCTTAAACTTGTTAAACCACCGCTGCACTGTCCGCGTAGTCACGACACCCTCACCAAACGCTTGACATATTTCCTGCCCCTCTGCAGCGGCGTATGACCCCTGTTTGAACTCGTACAGCATACACGCCGTTATGACGCTCTGTGGAAATCCCATGTTCACTCTATCCTTACGCAAATTTACGGAGTAACTGAACTGTTACAACCAGGTAGTATGTTGGATATACCCACACCAACAACTGACCTTCGCCTTATCTGTATTCGCATTCAACTCACGATGTGATGGCCAATTGAACACAGATCTTCACAAAAAGCAACAGAACTTTTTTGGTTATTTTTATAAGTTTCAAAGATTACGCGTTGTAGTACACAAATGTTCGAATGTTGTCACTGTCTTGATAACCATCTGTATATATATATATATATATATATATATATATATATATATATATATATATATATATATATATATATATATATAATGTTCTATGCTTAATTAGTTAAGTAATTACGATCAGATTTAATCTTCTGCATAGAAGTACTACACTATGTTTATCAGGCCACAATGAAAAAGGAACAAAAAATACGTAGTCAACTGAAAAAGAGAACAAAAATTAACAAAAAACACAATACAACTAAAAATGAATAGAAAATTAAAACAAAATATGACCAGAAGTTTCCTCTTCTTGAGGTGGTCGGTCTATTATGTAAAGTTGATACATTTTTCTATTCCTCTTCCTCCTTTTTTCGCCCTCTGACATTTTTGGATAGTCCTCTCTTGACTCGACAAGAAGCGAATAATAATAATAATAAAACGTATCCAAAGTATTAACTTTCAAGATATACGATTGAACTTGTATAAAAGGCAAAAGCCGACCTTTCATGTCACGCTTGTTGTATTCTTGTCGGGAATTTGTCCTCTCTCTCCCTCTACCACAAAGAATGGAGATAAAAAGGAAACAAAATAATAATAAACACATTAAGAAAAACAAAGGATATTAAATAGAATAGAATGGAGAAAAAACAAAGTAGAAAGGAAAACAAAGGATGAATCAAGGAAGTGGAAGTAAAAAGTGATGTTACACACATTCTCGGATACAAAACAGTTCAATATCCATTATTTATGTACGAACAGGCAGCCGACCAGGTTGATTTTTTTTTGGTGGAAAGAAGAAAATATTTTCAGTTGATAATACTCGTATTTAACGAAAGATGTTTCTTTGTTGCAGACAAAAATAACGTTTTAAGTATGCTATAAAACTCACTGGCGCTATAGCCAAGAAGAGTTAGGTCTATAGCCTACTAGTTTAACTGAGTGATGTGTGGTAAGCGCATTAAGTCTTACCCGAGCTTTATACAGCAGAGAATAGCACTGTAATTGCTTACAGCACTCGTTACACAGAAAACACACACACACACACACACACATATATATATATATATATATATATATATATATATATATATATATATATATATGGTTAAAAGCACACCGGTTTTGTTACATCAAATTATGAACTTTATGTTTCAAAAAACTTTCCGATTTCAGGTATGGTGATTGGCGTCGGGTATATAACCTCCCCTACTGCGTTGGGATGCAATAAACCTGTTCGTGAAATTCGCTATAACTGGCTAACAAGTTTTCACGTGGATTTCGCCGACAACTCGTCGAATTTCCTCCTTTAATTCACGGACGGAACGGGGTTTGTTGACATACACCAATGATTTAAGAGTACTCCAAAGTAAAAAGTTACAAAGAGTTAAGTCGCATGACCTCGGGGGGCCACTAATGGTCAGCATTTCGGGAAATGAGGCGATCCGTTCTGATAAAAAGTTTTCACAATTAGCACACGTTGTGCTATAATAAACTGCTCCATGGCTAGACACAGACTGAGGAAATGTGAGAAATTCAGATAAGGCGACAATCGAAATGCTTATGGGTAGAGCAACAATACAGAACAATACCGCCAACCTAGAAACATATATTTGCCACGCGATACAAAATCGGTCCACTTTTTAAGTAACCCTTTATATATAAAGTCTACTGGTCTACAGCAGTTGTTCCCAATTAGGCTGCAATGAAATTGCGCATACTTTTCCGGTTTTATCAGTTTTATCTGATAAGCCATTTACAAGCTGTCATAATGTACAGAATTGCGCTCAAAATGAAATAAAATGAAATGAAATATTTGAGTTTTACGTCCCACGGTTATGCCGGTTAGGCTAAAGGAGACGGTGATGATGAGTAATGAATGAAATGGTGGAATGAAGAAAGTGATAGGAAACGGGAGAACCCTGAGGAAACCCACGGGCACGGTTTTTGCCCACCACAAAGTTCACTTGGCGGGAGCTGGGGCGAACCCGCGACCCTAACCACCAGAGGTGAACGCTCTACCACTGAGCCATCGCGGACCCAGAATTGCGCTCAAAAAATTAAGCAACGTTTGTCAGATGAAAATATTTACTCTTGTGTTAAGTTTGGCAAATTTCCGAGTAAATATCACTGAAAAAGTAGTTGCTTGCGTGCTTAAAGATAGAGTTTAGCCGGGACAGTCCCTTATTTTCAACCGTTGTCCCGTTTTTTTCTTATTCTCAAACGGGACACCTAAATGTCTCGTTTTTAAGCAAACATGACCCAGGTGTCCCGTAATTAATATTCAAAATATAAATGACCAATGCTAATTCTACACTCTTCCGTACCAACACTCATTGGGAAGGTTCAGCCGTGCCTAGAACTTCTGAATATTCAAATGAGAATTGAGTGTTCTGTGGTTCAAGTGGGAATTGAGTGAGAATTCTGAGTATTGAATTAGTTAAAAGTATTGTTGGGTAGTACTTAAGTAAGAAACGCTGTGTTACTCTTACTTGTGTATTTTGTAAATTGAAAATACTGCTGAGTCCCAAAATGCAATGTGGAAGTCACCCCTCCCCCTCCCGTCGCCGATTCGTATGCGTCCCGTTTTTGAAAGTAAAAGTTCTGGTCACCTTGCTTCCATCACCATTCATATACACTATATCTGACCTCCGTAGAATAAGTATAGGTTGAGTTGATTTTGAGTTTGAGCAATAACAAACGTAAGGTCAAAAATGGTTCACAACCCGTAGCTCTCAAGCCGTTGAGAATAGAACCCATGTTCATATGAACTAATTTATTTAGAATCACTCATAGTATTGTCAGTTCCTCCTGGAATACATCACCAATATTGAAGTTAAAGCAGTTGTCTGATCCCATAAAAGAGAAAGCAAGAATGGAATAAAACAAATGTTGGCAGTGTACGATTAGTCTTGAATTCATGAATAGTGTATCTACAAAATGACCAACTTGACAAGGGAAAATAACCTTTTGTTTGCCTTTCACCACTGTCTTTTATCAACGACTTTTAATTTGCTCGCTCTGTGTAAAGAGGAGCTTCAACCGTTGACATCACAGAACGCACAGTTGGTCTATAGCATTGTATAGAAGCTGATTGTTTTGAACGTAAATTGCGCGTAAATCTTTCATCTACTCAGATCAGGTATAATTATTTCTTTATACAGAGAAATCTAGTTAAATTGGACCTCGCTAAATCCAGACAGGCAAAAGAAAGAAATTAAAAAGGCAGAATATGAAATTTTAAATGTGACTAGAAGTGAATTATCGCATTCGTAACATAACTTCATGATGACCAAGAATACTGTACTATTATTTGCCTATTTTTTGCAAATAGTGTCCACTGCAGTATATGTATATAACACAGTTGGCAGTAGTTACAGTACACAGTGTATTAGGGGCTACATACAGTGTATTTATATCTATTTTTACCGGTATGTTGATATATACTTATTTAGATATTTCTAGATATAAACATATTGTGGTAGTAGTATTGTGTATTCATTCTTAAAAGTAGTAAACTACTGTCTTCTTTCAAATAAGCTTTATATTTGCATTCAAAGGCAACATATAAGTTTTGTATATATAGAGAGGGTGGGCCATAAATCAATCGACAGCAGCAGTTATTCAGTTCCCACTAGAGCAGCAGTAGCTGATTCATGTAAACGATACATTATGGTGTAGTTCATGAATAATGCATTATAAGAATTGATTTTATATAGGATTTAAACCCTGTTACATTTGTAATTAAGTAAGTTCACAATGAATAGAAAGTTATTAAAGAAAAATCATACGTAATTGTGTGCTCTTTATGGTGCACTCTCATTCGATCCTGCTCAATAACGCACTACGTCCTTAATTCTTTAGGTACACCAGCCTGTCTGCTGGACGTGTACTGATTTCGTAACCTTAGACGCGTGACTATAGTACAACCATATGTTGTGTTATTGAGGTGAGTTTCCCTCATCAGACGTTAAATGGGACATATCATTCGCACCAACCCAATAAAGTACACACATGATAAAAAAAATCAATTACAACATAATGGAATACAAACTAGCACGTAGCAGATTACCAACATACATATCATCATCATCATTATTGGTATTTGACGGTTTACTATTGTGAATACCGGAGTCCCTGGTGGATTTCTTGCCTCAAGAGAATTCACTTTAATTTCTCAAAAACTACACATGAAAATTTACTCTAAAGCATACCAATTTATTCAGATCGATGTAATATTTCAATTGATAAACGATTTTCCCCCGATAGTGTCTTCACGTCTCGTACACTATTCCTGAAACGTTGCTTCACAAGAACGTAATCGATTTGGTAGTGTTTCTCTTTTCCTGGACTTTTCCATGTGTACAGCTTGGTTTTTGTTTACTTAAACCACCTGTTCGTCAACAGTAGCATAGTTGCCTGAAATTTTGATGGCATCGAAGACCTAAATCCATCTTTCCCAATTAGTGGTTCTCGGAACCCTCGGGCTAGGGGGGTTTATTACATCTCATAATTTATTTTAAAAAATGTAAATAATGTACTCGTATGTATGTAGTGTACTGATAACATATAGGTTTGTAATTTAATTGTTATTACATAGCGCTCAAGCAGGCGCGCACCTAGAAATTTTCGTTGAAAGGGATCTAATCTTTGGGAGAGAGGTCGAATACTACACAGCACTAAGTCTATGTAGTATTGAACGGGTATTATTCTGCACCCAAAAGGACAATAAGTAATTGTAAAATACTTCCTCCTATATTTCGAGAAAAAAAATATATGTAGAACTACATTGTGTTTATAAGAAAAATAGTATAGATGAAGTGTTAAGATCAAATTTTCATGCTATATCAATAATTCACTTTCCTGTTAAACAAGTAGAATATAGTTTTACTGAGAAAGTGGGGCCTATCCAAATTAATGCTGAGTTGAGAAGTTTCTTGGGGGTCCGGACCTGATGGACCCCCGTGAGTGCTCCCTTGCTCTCAATTACTACTTACCATGCAAATATCAAAATTTAACGAGATGGATTTCATACTTTGTCTTAAGGTGGATCACTAGGTGTTCCCAGTATTATGTTAAACGCTGCTTAAATAGTGTGGCGTTGCCAGATAGTGTCGAGTGTTTTACTGATGCCAGATAGTAAAGGAAGTAATCATGGAGTTCTGCTTGGATAGTTACTAGAGAAATTAGTTTTCGACCCTTACCGCAATTCCACTTATCGAACTGCAACGCTAGAATCCTGGAATTTTCTTATTGTGACTACTACAGTAAATGTACAAATTTGGCTACAACGCATTACGGATTTATGCACAAGTTTCGTCTCAAAATCTATTTCCTTAAATGTAAATTAATATTTAAATAAAATATGAAACATAACACGAAAAACGGTCAAACACTATATCTATTTTATAATAAAATCGTTACTTTAAAATACTTTACACATACAAATAAACATTTCGTAAAACTGAGCACTTCTAGTAAGATCTTACAGTAACTGCCATCTTGTGTGCTCATTGTAAAACGAATCAAATATTTTCTTTTATTTGTTACATTTTTCGCTATCAGAAAACACAACCAAATGAATTAGTATCTTGTGCTGTAGATGAAACATTACTCTATCTTATAGTACAATATTTATAATATGTAACGTTTCATTGCGCAGTAGTTAAGGCAATGAGCTAAAATATATACTGACTTTCGGGTGGCGATCCACCTTAAAACGAGAAAAAGATTATAGCAGTGATATAACTACTTAACTAGAGGACTAAAAATAGTGTCATTTTAGTAGAATATTATCAGAATACTTACCACTAAAAGCTGATGACGACGGTGCTTTCCTTTGGTACCAACCTGCGGAAAACAGCAAATAAAATAAAGTTACTTATATCCAAATAAGAAGATTTAATTTTAATAAGTAATATTAAAGTCGTGTAATTAGTACACACTAGGTTAGAGGCAGACATTTCTCAATCTTCAGGCTATCTGTTGCCCATTAAGCTTCATTAAAACCTAACCTGGTTGTCATTAGGATGTGTCCCTTTTTATCAAAAGAGTACACTAAAAATACATATGAAACTGAATCTAATTCAAATATTGCCCAACAGATAGTGACATTAAGAATGTAGTGTTCTTTGTGGATTAATTAGGACGTTTGTTCGTTTTTAAACGGTTGTTACTATCATCTTTTATACGACAGTGAGGTTAAGTTCTGACATCATTACGTATCTATATGTTTTCAAGCTAATCTGGTCAAATTGTTATGATTTGAGGCTCTCATGACAAGTGTCTGTAACCATTCATTTGTTTTGTTTTTCTCCTATTTTCAGTTCACTTGCCACTAAGTACCAAGAATTGAGTAGTTGAATTGAGCAACGAAAGTAGATTTTAAGATGTTTCTGGAAATGTGTGAGAACTTGAAAGAAATGCAGAGATGATGACGGACAGAATTTGATACTGCACCACTGTCACGTGTAACAATTACAAAATTATGCGACGAGACGGAAGGAATTGTATGAAATCTGAAGAAGAGACCGCGTGGCAGGAAGAAATCAGTAGCGGACGGAAAAGGAATGTGCCTACAATTATGCCGGTTAGGCTAAAGAAGACGGTGATGATGAGAACTGAATGAAATGATGGAATGAAGAAAGTGGGAGGAAACGGGAGAACCCCGAGAAAACCTACGCACACAGTGTTTGTCCACCACGAAGTCCACACGGCGCGAGCTGGGGTCGAACCAGGAACCCCAAGCACCGGGGATGAACGCTCTACCACCGAGCTCTACTACTGAAGCACCGGGTTATAACAAGTCCATCAACACATTATTCAGAAAATTCTTCGAAGCCATTTGAGTTGTATGTGGGAATAAAAGTAATGCTCAAATATATCTATAGATGTGAGTAAAATATTGCCCTTGTTTTAGCTTCACGACAATTGGACATAAAATACATACATTTCAATGCAGTTACGAACGCTGAAGGACTGTGTCCTACAGAGTAGTCAACCTTATAAGCATTTTACTATTTTGAGTTGCATAGCTATAAGGCATTTCGTAATACAAGTATTCTAAGCTAAAATATAATAATGTTTAGATTTTAAACTTAATCTCTCTAGTAGAAGAAACAGAGGGCAAGAAACGCATAATTTGTTTCAGTCGGAAGTGCTGTTGCAGCAAAATGTAAACTGCAATCCTTATCTTGAAATGTTACATTATGCATTGAGTAAAAATGCGTGCCGCTATGTTTCAAGTACTCTCTAAATACAACAAAGAGTAATTAATTATCACACATGGCCTTCATCTCTAATTAATTAATGACTTAGATCTTAACACGGTGGCTCAATGGTAGAACGCTTACCTCTGGTGCGTGGGGATTTTGGTTCGATCCTCAGTCCAAGTAAGTGTGTGGTGGACAATATTGTATCCGTGGGTTTTCCCAGGGATACTCTGTTTACTCCCACACTCTCATTCCACCGGTTATTCCATCACCATTTACTTCCCTTCATCATCCGTCTCCCTTAGCCTGAAACGGACATAAACGTGGGAAGTTAAACAGATAATTTATTTTTCTTAGTAGCCGATCTAAAATGTGAAATGTGGACAATATATTTATTTAATAACGTACACAAAGGATAAGAAATTTTATTTTATTGTTCGAATATCAATTTCTTTGTATATATATATATATATATATATACACACACACATATATATATATATAACTGTTGTCCATACGCGGAAGAAAAGGACTTTTTTATTTGAAAGAACATCAAGTTTGTCAACTTATTCAAGATGAAGACATGAAATTCAACATATAAATTCTCATTAAAAATAAATAAACCTATTATTGAGCAATTAGGGAAATTTAGTTTTCAAGCTGTAAGGAAAAAAATTACTCAAGTGAATGAGTGAATGAGTGAAAAAATGGATGAGATTGAAGTCGTTGAAGTTGGGCACGTAAAAATCAGTACATGAAGTTCTCATTCAAAACAAATAAAAACGAGTTTGAGCGTTCTGTGTGATTTGACTTTCAAAGGGAAAAAACTAACTAACTAATTCTATGGATTATAGAACCTACAGGTTCAATATCTTATTTACAAAAAGTCTACATTGACTTCTGTCCCTAACGAACTCGATCCAGTTTTTACTTTGTATTCCTATTTTTGCAAGATCCATCTTTTAATATTGTCCTCACATCTGCACCTAGGTCTTTCTCATGGCCATTTTCCGATTGGAATTACAGTTAAAATTTTGAAAGCATTCCTACCTTCTTTCATTCTAGCTACATGGTTCGACACCGGACCCTCTTACACGTGATGAACCTAACAATGTTTGATAAATGACATAAATCATGCAATTCCTCGTTATGAAGTTTCCATCATTCCCGATTTCCGTGTAGTTTAGGTCTAAATATTCTAGGTAGGAGTTTATTTCCAAATAATTTCAGTTTGAGATTTTCCCTCAAAGTAAGTGACCACGTTTCGCAACCATTCAGCACAACAGGCATTATTATCGTTGTATATATATATATAAACCTTCAAATAACTAGAGAGAAGTTTGAAGACGAAAGATTTTGAACTGAATAATAACACAAATTCCCTGCTTCAATCGACATTTAATTTCTTCGTGGATATGGTTTTGGTATGATATTATTGATCCTAGATATTTGAAACTATCCACTTTGTCGATACTTCTAAACATCCGTATAAAACTTAACATAATAATATAAAACATAATTTAGGAATTCCAGAGTTTCACACATGTAGATTTAATTTTAAGTTGAAATCTAACTTTCTTTAGTTACTTTCCGAAACGATAAATTTATTTCTCGTTTTTGATGCGAATATCGCATTCAAAGACTACAAATATCTCATTCAAAGGGCAGGAATATCTTGTTTACTAACACGAGTTTTGAGAGTTCTCTCTCAAAAGGAAAACTTTATTAATAAAAAGTTAGTGGAGATCATGACTCGACGTTTAGAAAGAACTGCTTAGGTGATTGATGTACTAAGAAAGAGTGTGTGAATTTCACTAAGTTAGTGCTTGCTATGCATACAACCAATTAAAACAGGACTTAACCTTTTAGTACAATAATTGTGCCTTCCTCAGACTGTTCTTCATTCTTTGTATTTTTAAATAAATACAGAAAGATGTCCGCTTTATATCCGAGCATTATTGACGGGTGCTCACCTTAACAAATACCGCGCCGTCACGACCAATCATGTTCTATTGGACCCTCAACATTGTGGACTATCACTCGGCATCGCAGTTTTCATTACAGCAGGCTCTGGCTTTAGACAAGCATAGGAATTCTGTCCCACTCCTCCCTGCACACAATCCATAGACCATCCAAGTTGCGCGGGCGGCGATGTTGAACACGTAGGTTCAACATTCCAAATGCACAATAAATCCATTTAACCGGTATCTGGGCTTTTCACAGGAATGACTTCAAACGAAATGACACAATTTTTCTGATTACTCTACCATTTCCTGATAAAAACGTAGTGATGTTCTGGTCGTATGACTTGAAGAATTGTCATTATGGATCATCACTTGGTTCGCGTCTATTCCATACAATTGTGGGATGTCTCAACAATAGATATGTATCAGAATGGATTCTTGGAAGTATCTTGCATTCACCTTCACGTTTTTGTCCACCTTGTGTATCAGCAACTTACCCTCATATTCAAATCCCGTAACAAACATAAAGCCACGAGGGAAACTTTGCATGCACTAACGAACAAAGTTGCTGCGCCCCTTGCTGTCAATGTCACCCGAATGTGACCACCATCAGTGATATGGATATATGATTCATCCATTGTGACAACTTTCTTCGATATGGAACCCGCCAGGTACTTTTCATACAATTCCCTGCAGTTCGTCTTACGTACGTAAATGCGACATGGTAGTAAAGTGTTTCCAGCCTTAGAACAAAGTAGATGTAAACAAAGCGAAATGTATTGCTCCGCGGCTCACACGTGCTTCAGCAGGGAGAGACGTGAGCAGCAAGATCGTCTGCTTACTTATTATCGTCGAGGCTACGGTTGGTTGATAAATAATTAACGCACTGATACTGACTACTGCTATCCTAGAAATGTGTATTTTCTTAAATCGTTATATAAACGAGATTCTGTCTGTTCCTGTTGTCCTCTTTTGTGTTTCATAACATGAGACGAAGATGGATTATTATCACTCATTGTCGCCATGGAACTCTGCATTCTACAATTTCAAATGAGCGGGGTCGGCGCGCGAACGCATACGCACGCATAGTAAATACTTAATCCAATTACAGGTATGCTTGAAATAAAGTTACATCTGTTGTTAAATATTATATATATTGCGTCTCTTATCACAAAATGCAGGATAAATTCAGATATCTTTATTTGAAATTATTATTTTACTAGGGATTATATTGCGGTAGGATACTAGTCCAGTGAGAACAACAACCAATCACTGGTCATCGACCGACTGGTAGTCAGGTGGGTTTGTTTATATCTACTTTTTTCTAAGGCTGAAAAGAGAATAGGTAGTGTACACAGGCCTTCCACACTCTCCTCAACCTGAGGTACTTGCGAATTGCTTTGTTCACAGTTGACGGTGCGAGGTGGAATCTGTGGCAAATATAACGTAGGGAGATTTTCTTGGTGTGCCAAATGACTGATCACCTGGGCACTATGGGTATTACTTTCCTTGTAACCCTTCTCCTGGTGGTTTTCGTGGGTGAATGTTTTTCATGGGGAGCCTGTTGTGTATAGCGGGTTCCAATAGCTTTCGCAGTAGTCACCCCGAGTGTTAACTCATTCTTCCGACACAGTTTCACAATGCGTACACACAAAAACTTAGCATGGAAAAGGACCATTATATAACCCTCCCAGTACTTGTTGACTTTCGGCGCCATTTAATAACACTCACACACCTATAAAGTCAAACAGAATACTGCCCCCACCAGCAAACCCATAGTTCAAGCATGATACGCCAGGTGGCAGCACCGAATCGAAAATGTTCAGATTATACATCGAACAACCTTCTGCAGTTCATGTTATATGAGATATGATAATTAAATAATCAGAAATACTGCGTTTGGAATTACGAGACGTGTCACATTTTTACATGTTTTATCAAATATATTCGTAAACCTCAAACCGATAAAGCAAATAATTAGTGGTTACTGAAAAAATAATAGCAATGAATGATTTACCACCGAAGTACGTTAATTGGTAAGAGTGTTTCTAACTAAAGATATTGACTTGGATCATTCTTCAGTGTGATATCTGCCAGTTCCCAAAATTGAAGAGAAGCGCGACATTTGCGGTACTTGAAGTATTGGGGCATTTACAATACTTTTCGAAATAACTTCTTATACGCAAAGCTGAGAGAGAACATTTTCATGTACTCACTTAGGGGGGAGATACACAGTTTCAACTGTTGCACAAACATCAGATCTTATCAAAGTGTAAGAAACACAGTCAAAATTAGCCTTCAAAGAATTTCTAATTACGTTTCATTTTTTATAAGAGTTCAACCAGTGCATTAGAGATAATTAGTGAAAATTTCCAAAACACAATATGTGACACTTAGATAGAGTATTACATATAGCTATTAGTGAATACAATAATTATATTAAATAATAATAATAATACAACGATTTTTGTTATAAGGAAAGAAAATACTACAGCAATACCAGTAGTAATGAATACAAAACTACTTGACTTGTTAGTCTACTTTGCAAGTACAACGCAATAGATAGGTAAATAAAATAGGTAGTTTGATATAGATTACAAGTACAATGATCAAAGCAATCGATAACGTAGTTGTTCCTTCAAGATAAACAAAAAATATTTCAACCTTTCAATGTTTGCCATTTTACTCTAGTATTTCATAACATCTTTTTAGGTTACATATTAAGTTTAGACCTATGTGTTTTCTACTCTTTTGTCCAATATCATATGATGATGTTACCTCCGTTTCCCTTCAAGTTTAAAATTGTCCTTTCATAATAGATAGTCATTGTACAAACTTTCACGTTGTAGACATCAAACAGTGAACATTATGATTTGATTTACCCATTAATGAATTCAGCCTATGGTTCCACCTTTTAACAGTACTATTCGTTTAATACTGTTAATGCGTGCAGTTCCACATGAGGAAATCAATAACTAGGTTGCTCAACCAGTGCTGTACAAAATAATCTAAAAATCTCTGCATTTATTATTATTGTTGTTTTTTGTTACGTGGTGCATCTTCCTTAATGCAAAGCCACCTAACATCTACATTGTCTACAGGAGAAATGCTAGAGCAGAACACTTTCTTTCGCAGAACTTCACCCCTGGAATAGAGTTGTAGTCATATTTGGGTCCTAGTTCCTCAACTTTCCTCCACAAGCATTCATTAAAATGGAAATTGTACTCACTAATATGCGTTAGTGAGAACGATGTTCTTAGAAGTGATCTGAGAACTTTTCATTTTCACACCAGGTAACAGACTATATGTACTACTTGAGTACTTTAGTTAATATAGTTGAGTTTTTTCAACTTCCACCGGTAATATATGTCTGAATTCCAAAAGTACTATAACTCATTGTTTACACTTGACACTATTTTTCTTTACAAATAGGTTTGATATGTGAATTATAGAAAACCAATAACGTTAGCAGTAATCAACTTCAAATACTCTACTTCACCCTTCGTTATTCTATTAACATTGTTTAATATCGCTAGTATGCAATATCTGATTTATTAATATTACCAATGGGCTCTAACATTTGAATAAATTATTGTATATATATGCATGGAAGACACCTTCATACTTTTGGCACATACTGTACGGTGTGTAGGTACAGCAAATATCATTTTGTCTAGGGGAGAGTTTTGAACAGTACCGCAAATGACCCAGACAAACTGTTGTTATCATTGTATTGCAAATGTCCAATATCGCAAATGTTCCGACACAAAATTGAGAACTATGTTAAAACGAGGAAAATATTTTTAACTTAACATGATGAAAGAATTCAAGAAAATCATGAAATTCAGAAACAACACTGAAAGATGAAAGTAAGTTATTATATAAGTAACAAAATAGTGTATATGGCAGCACTGCAAATATTAGTGAGCTTGTTACAATTGATATTTACAGTATTTGTTTTTCTCAATTGAAAGATAATTGTTATTTCAAGTTGTGTGACACTCACACACACACACATACAAAGAGTTAAAGCATATTTAGAACGTAAACAAATAAAAACTAACCTTCTATGTATATAAGAAAGAATTGTAATATAAACAAATAAGAATCATAACACATAGAAAGAAACTAATAATTACATGTTCGGTAAACAAAAAATAATGAAATCCTCGCAATTTCGTGACGAGCTAACATTACACTTACTCATCTTTTACATTGCTATGAAATCAACTGTGTTTTGTTCATGTGCCCGGTGGTTAAATACGACATGTTTTTTTTTTTTTCTCAATATTTCTTTTATTGTAATATAGCTCCTCATAACTGCAATTTGTCCCATTATACACTTTTTGCCTACGAAACATTACAATATATCATTAGGTTTTAATGATCAAGTCTTGTTCATTTATTTGGTTATTTATTTATTTATTTTTTCTCTTGCATATTTCTTGGAATGAAATCAACTTGTTTGTTCGTTGTTATATCTGTTTTGTTACCTTTTTAAAACCGCATTTATAAGAAACAAGAAAACTTTTTGACTAATACTATCCATTTTGAAATTTCTATTTTTCGTTTTTCAGATTTAGAGCATAATACATTAATTTATGTATTTTTTTAAAAAAAATCATTTTCCGCCACTTTGTGTATTAATAAATTTGAAACTTCTCAGTCTGCGCGTCACGGTACTCCTAATAAAAACAGTAACGCTAATAGATGTCTCTATGTGTTTATCTATATACTTTTATCGGGCGTTAAACTATGTAGGTAATTTGCCAATTTTAAACTAATAGCTATTATAAAACTGAATATGATTACTCAGATTATTAAAATTCAAACATTAGTATATACGAGGAGCAGTCAAAATGTAGCTCTTAACTATTACAATATTAGTACATATTTATTTAATCACCTTCTAAATACACACACTTGCTCCACCCCTTCCGTCATTGCTGGAAATACTGACGAAATTCCTCTTGTGGTATCTTCCGAAGTTCAGTTGTTGCGTTGGTTTTGATCTCTTTTACGTTCGCGGTGCCAGTGCTGTTTCCTTAAAGTATTGTCACCGTGAGCTGTTTTTAAGGCTATCGAAGCGTATTTCCTCATTTTGTACATGAATTTGCTCGAACTGCCACATTGCTCTGGCGGATCATCACACACTCCTCCGTTCAGCTACCGCTATTCATGCACTGCCTGCTGTGACTTGTTCACGCTGGTCAAATTCATAATTAGGTAATCTAACTACTGCACAGTACAAGATTCATTATGATTGGATCACTTATACCGAAACTGCAACATCATTCCGGGAACTTTTTGACCGCTCCTCGTACATATATCTATATCTACATCTCTTTCACCCTCCCTCCCCCCTCTCTCTCTCTCTCAGTGTGTTTATAAAAGAACTCCGGGGTTTTGAGGCAATATATTTTAATTAAGTGAAAAACGTACATACATGTACTATACATGATTGGAAAGCTTACATTTTCAAATTTTGTTTTTAACAATTTAATAAAGTTCAATATGAGCCCCGCCGGGGTTTTGAGGCAAAATAAGTTTTTTTTTTTTAAAAAAAAACGTACATACATGTGTTATACATGATTGGAAAGCTTACATTTTCACGTTTGTTTTAACAATTTCATAAATTCCAATATGAGCCCCGTGAGTGGCACGGCACACAACAGACTTAGTTTCTATGAGCCAAATAACACATTGAGCCTTTTGTTGTGGCGTCACCATAGCGCGAAGCGCAACAATCCACACGGCACGACACTGATTCACTGACTACCGCAGCCGCTACGTCGTCTCAAGGTCAACGGGTTCGCAGCGCTGTCACCTGTTGATAAAAACATTTCCAATTAGTATGACTAAAACTTTTTGAGTTAGTCGTTTCAGAGAAATTAACTAAATTTTGCTCTCTTTTATCGTTAATAAGATATGAATTTTTAAAACCCCGGAGTTCTTTTATAAACACTCTGTATATATATAGTAAGTTTGGGTAATTCCGGACAGTCGCTGAAATTTGGACATCCTAAGCTTACGATAATACTGTTCTTCGCATGTGTGATGTGGAGACTTATTGTGATGTCTATTTGAAGCACCGTACCTTCCTACAGTTCAGTGCTTGGTAGGAAGTGCAAAGATAGTATGTAGTTTCGACGGTTGGGGGAAAGAAGAAGAAACAGGAAAGTTCGTGCACGGTTTTTGATCTGATGTAACTTTTTAGTGGAATATGTTATGGTTTTACACAGAAGTGGTTGTCAGCAAATGGTTGTTAGACATATATCGAAGCGAAGATCCTACTTTACTCGTTGCATATTGGAAGAATTCTATTACTTTGCGAGTGCCTGCTCAACGCGTGCACAAGTTTACAGTGCTCAAAACGGGCGAATCCAGACGTTTAGGGAAGGGTGAATTCGGACATGTGAGGTATATTGTTTATATCTAGCGTCTATTCATTTTTGCCGTAAATGGATTCCGAGGAATCACCAGAAAAGACTATAAAATTATCTTAGGATCTACCAACACAACTAAATCACAAAATGCTAATCATAAGGTACTCAGAAATTCTACACTACTAAATGGCTACATCATCTGGTATATTAACATTTGATCTGCAACAAGTTTGGGAATATGAATTTCTTTTGTCGAATGAACATGATCCGCCAGCAGCTTGAAACAATTTCTCTTCTGTGACATCAGACTCATTCCCAAACACGTCTCAATCGCCTTCAGACTCCTCAGTTAAACAGTTTCTATCTTTTATTGCTGTTGCTTCTCCCAACCCACATCCCAGAGGTCCAGCGTTACTAAAAGATTAAGCGTCACGAACTGCAGTTTGTTTCAAACTGTCTTCTCAAACACAATCGAAGGTATGGATGGAAATAACTGTGGATTTTGTGGAAAGAATTATTATGCACCATCGTCAAGCAAATACAGTTCCTGGGTGTACTGTACTGTGTGTAAAACCTGGTTTCATGAAAGATGTGTGGAAGGTAATAAGGAACTGTATTTTATCTGTGGACGATGTGTCTGAACTATGACTAGTGCTTCACGAAACTGGCAGACGTCATTAACGCAATAAATAAATAAATAAATAAATAAAAATAAAAATAAATAAATGCTAGTATCAGTGCACACATATTATATATTTTACAAATAATCTAGTTGTTACTAGCAAAAGGTAGTAGTATAATGTAGTTCTAATGGAAACAAATTGATTACTATGTTGAATGATTAAACACTGTAGTGGTAGTTACACTACTGTGCATTTAGCTTACAATTTCAACAGTAATTAGTATAGAAATCACTATATTAGTAATTTTATGTATTTATCATGTATTTGTATTTATATTCTGTACTTACCATGTTAGAACGTTAACGTAGCAAGATAGTAAGCTAAAATATACCTATCATGTATATATCGTCCTTCAAAGTTCAGTGTCCGGAATCGCCAACCTACTGTCCGGATTCACTCTTCCAAATTTGCAAATCAAAGATTTTGTCAACTTTCAGAAAATTATTTTTTACTTCTTAACATGCCATTCCAGGAAAACTATTTCAGTTGTACATGCATACCAACATATCATTAAATAATATGACGAAATATTGGATATTTTCGTTTAGCGGGGTAGTAGTAAAAGAAAGAAACATCAGAACTGTCCGGATTCACCCAAACTTACCCTATATATGTATGTTGTCTATATTAAGACATACATGGTCAGTAAAGTAAAACTTAGAAGTCTGTTTTATTCAAAACAGTATATGGACCTATCAAAAAATGTCTAAGAAAAATAGCTGTCTTTTATATAATAGGATAACATCCGTATCATATGACGCGTTGAGATTCATATCAAAATGTGATCACATCAAACGTTCAGCATTAATAATTATCATTCAGAATATGCAAGACATCTTTTTGATCTAAAATAGACGAAAAATGTATTATATGAGGTACTCAGGTGCTTCAAGTATAAATTTGAGTCATTTCATAAGTTTAGCGTTTTTTTTAAAAAAAAGTTTAATCCAAAATGGTGGCAAGTTGCTTGTAGATGTTTTGTATCGTAATTGGATGCAATTAAAACCTTTAATGTTAAAATTTTTGATTCAAAATTGTCAAAACACTATTTTATTTCAAAGTGGCCAAGAAAACTGTAGCATATAATCTATCAAGTGCTCCAAATTTAAGTTGATGCACTTCAGAAGTTTAGTGTTAATAATTTTGATTCAAAAAATCGTAAAAGCACTATTTTGATTCAAAGTAGCAAAAAAAAAAAAAAAACTGTAGCTTACGATATTATTAGATGGTTCAAATCTTAATTTGATGCACATCGAAATTTATTAATAATTTTGATTCAAAATAGTCTACAAAAAAGTGTATTATAATTTGCTTTTAGGTGTTTTATATCTTAATTGAATACAATTTAAAAAGTGTTAAAAATGTTGATTCAAAATTGTCAAAACACTATTTTATTTCAAAGTGGCCAAGAAAGCTGTAGCATATAATCTATCAGGTGCTTCAGATCTTCATTTAATGCACTTCGAAAGTATAGTGTTAATAATTTTGATTCAAAAATAGCAAAAACACTGACTCAAGCGAAAAGGAAACCTGTAGCATACTTAAGCTATAAGGTGGTTCAAATCTTAATTTCAAGCATGCCAAAATTCGATAAAAATAATTTTTATTCAAAATAATCGAAACACTATTTTGATCTAAAATAATGGTAGTAATGATATTTCATGTGATGTTTTCAGATGCTTCAAAATTTAATTTGATTTGCACTTTAAAAATGTTGTATTAGTATTTTTTTTAATTTAAAGTAGTCAAAACACTGTTTTGATTTAAAATAGTCATAAAAGTTGTAACGTATGATTCAAATTTTAAATGCTTGCAATTCAAAAAGCTCAGTGTTGCTAATATTGACACAAAGTAGAGAAAATTCCTTCTCTTTACCAGGTTTTCTCTATTTAAAGCTGCAAAGCTATATGAAATGTATGCACTATTAAAAAAAAAAAAAAAAAAAAAAAAAAACCAGAACTAAACATGTAATAAATTACTGACATGTTATAAGGTTAAGAAAATCACGCACGATGAAACGAAAGGGAAATTAGAAAAAACAACTCCCCTTCACGTTTCCTAATGTTTTCTTTCATGTAACACACACGATGTGGATTTCCCCCTTCTTTTCATATGACTATCATGATGTCACATATAAAGAAACAGACACACACACAAAAAGGAAGAAACTCTTCTTAATTAATTGCTTTAACTTGGGAATTATGTAGAATGCACGCAAGGTTATTATAAATACACGTGTGAAAACGGTAAGCAGCAACTTTACTGTCTCTAGGCTTTATATGAGAGGGGAAAAAATGAAAATATACAGCTATATATTTACAATAATAAATATACTGTACTGCTAAACATGTCATTGTTTTTTATTTTCTTTTTTTTATTACGTGAACATGTGTAATACACATGTTTTAGCAAAACAAACATATTACTGTTTGACATTTTAGTAAATTTAGCAAAACATTTAAATTTATTCTTGAAGTACAGTATTTGCGGTTTTTCATAATTTTAACACGATCTGATTAGTTGTATTTAAGAAAAATAAACAAGTATGTACAGACCCTAATATTTGGTTAAACGTAATACAGAGACATCCCTTGGACGTCCAAAGGAATGTGAATCCCGAAATATCGGAATGTCTATTGGATGTCCTATTTTGGCAGTGAACCACTTATGCAAATCCAGATGCCCGCTTACGTCCCAGATACGGGACTTCCTGTGAGACATATCTATGTTCTTTGCAGGATGATCATAAGATGCATCTAGGACATCCAAGTATTGTTTCGTGGCAGGCACATCCCATTGAAGTAGGAGGGAAATCCTAAGGAAATTTTCAATATCCTTAAAGTGTAGCCTGAATATCACGTGACAATAATGGAACATGAAGTTACGGACTGGGGGGTATACGGCCCCGGCAGGAGCATCACTTGGAGGGTTCCATCTTCCGTCCAATGTAGCATGTAGAAGCCTCACAAAGGATACTAAGTTTCATCTTCTTAATTTTTCTATGCGATGGAGATGTGTGTGTAGCTTTTCTTCATAAAGATGGCACCTTCAATTACGCGTAGTAATGGGGCCCAAGGGTGTGGACCTATTCTGTTCCTTTATGGTGTTGCGTAACCTATCAAACGACTAACAGAGGGAACCAGCAGGAATTTATAAAAGCCAGTCTCATTTTAGCATTCATGGGGCCCCAATACATATTTAGACAATATGATGCTGGGCCCCATTCTTCATACAGTTGAAATATATTCTTACTAGGCCCCACACAAAGGGCCCCAAACAGGACTTTATATAATATCCTGTTCCAATAATAGGAACCCAAGACTACATTCAATGCTGAATTGCTGAGTACCATCGAACTCTGGGAACGGAAGTTACTACCACGAGTAACTATAGCATCAACGTTTAGAAGGAAATTATAAACAACCCCTAAAATGATAAAATAGTGACTTAAACGATACATGAGAAATTTTGAAAAATGAAATGAAAGCTTTAAGTTTTACGCCCCACGATTATGCCGACTAGACTAAAAAAGACGGTGATGATGAGAAATGAATGAAATGGTGCAATGAATAAAGTGGGAGGAAACGGGAGAACACCAAGAAAACCTATGCACACGGTGTTTGCCCACCACGAAGTTCATTTGGCGCGAGCTGGGATCGAACCAAGAACCCCATCATACACCAGAGGTGAACGCTCTACCCTTGAGCCACCGTGAAAGCCATGAATAATTTTCAGTGGCATGCAAGGGGAGTGTAACATATGGCAAAGAATAAAGATATTTTCACAGACATTCTTCGCAGAGAAAGGTTCACGTATTTACAGAACTAATTTTATATTCTGTAGATTGTGCCTAATGAAATTTAAACCATCCTTCTGGCCAAAAACACATTATTTCTGCAGAATTAACAATTGGTGTGTTCAGTGCACAAGGGAATCAAACCCACTTTTGATTATTTTGAACATATTTCAACTTTGAGATCTCTATATGAAGTACTGAAGATTCATGTTAAGGTATTCTAAGTAGTTCTTGATGTAAAAAAGCAGTGTTAAATTTTCCACGTACTTAAACGTGCCGTACAAACATTATGTAACTTTCCCACAACGTCGGAAACTGGACTTGATCCTCTTATGCTCTGAACACCTGATTACATCACACTTTGATGCATAATAAGTATTTTGTTTATCTAATTTTTCTCTTCTTTGTGTGTTAATTTATAACTACTTATCATTTAAAACAAAATAACAACTTGATCAGTGATTTCTTATTTCCTCAGTTCGTTTAAAGAACAACTGAATAAGCCATCGATTGATCTCAAAATGCAACTTTTCTTTGTGAATCTACCTGTTATCTATCTGTCACAATGTTGGTCGCTGAACAAATTATAATTACCTTGGTCGCAAACTGGTATGATCGCAAATTGTACGGCTTTGATTCCTCAGATAGCAGCACTTGATTTAGGATTCCTATTTGTCTCGGTTTCGACGTTATTAATCAGGAATTCTACTTCTTGGCCCAGAGGATTTCTTTTTTGTTATTCATAGATACGGTTTCGTAATATTCTGGAATTATATTTTCCGTCTCTTGAATAATGAACATTCGGTACCTTGTTTACAATAGTTAAATAAATAAATAAATAAATAAAATGCAAGTTTGCAACTATCACAATGCAAGTTTCAAGAAAAATACTAACTTAAAAATTGAGCTCGAATGATAAAATCTGGTTGATAGTTGATCGATTTCGCCTAAATCCGCACTGATAACCTCCAATAATTTCATCTGTATACGGGGTCAATTTTGCTAACATAATATTTGAGAAGATTTTATACAATGTGGTTGAAAAAAAAAAGATACCTCGGTAATTATTACAATCAGTTTTGTAACCTATGTTGTGAATTAGAATATTGATTGATTCTTTCCACTGTTGTGGCAATTCCTCCTTGTTCCAGATAAGAAAAATGATTCTGTATATCTTGTTTCACAATTTTCCTCCTCCAGCTAAAATTAACTCAGCCAGAATACAACGGTACGTTGTATATTGTATTCACTTGTGGGTTATAAGTTATTCCACTAAGATCAGAAGAAGAGAAAGAATTTAAATAATATAATTGTCAATAAACATAAAAGATATTCAAACGTTTGAATAATAATACAATTTTGGATACGTAGTTGTCAAGGGCAACCAAATAATATAGAATATATAAATAAATGGAATCGATATAAGAGAAACGAAGTGTGTTATTATTGATGGCTCAAATATTATCAAAAGGAACCAGTGAATACTAAGAATAGATTACTACTACTACATTTTATTTTATTTTTTATCGTTGTATATGGTGTCGGAACCCGGGATTGGAAAGAAAAAGTATCAGTATCGTTTTTGAAGTTTAGTAAAAGACGGACAAGATTGAGCCATACATTAATTGTACGTTCTTAAGAAGTGGTCGAGCTATATATAAAAGCAGTATGAACGTTACCAATAGTGGAACAGTTGACAAACAAGCAATAAATTCATCGGATAACATGCTGGAAGCCTTAAAGGAAATAACACGACAAATCAAAGAGCAGGCTCAGGACCAAGCTCGAAATAGCGAGGAGCTATCCCGACAACTCAAAGAACAGGCTCGGAACCAAGCTGAACAGTTTGCTAGGGTGAACCAGCAATTAGAAAAGTTGGATCAAAAGGTAAATCAGCAAGGTCAACATTTGAATGAGCGATTAGAGTAGTTACAACATCGTAATGATGGCCTACAACTGCAGCTACAACAGATCAATCAACAAATTGTCGGCAAGGTAGTACAGAGATGCATCGAAGTACAGGACTCTGTAGACACTCTAGAAATCGCGGAGAAAGCGAAGTTTGAATCTGTATTGGCAGAATTTGCGGAGTCTTCACGGAAGCACACTGCCGTATTGGTTGGAACAAATTATCCTGACTTTTCCTTTCAGCCGAATACTTTTGACTGCTCTACTGATACTGTGTATAATGAAGATTCGGGTGTGTATCAGGGTGTGGAAAGTTATGATCATCCTCATCTTAAGAACGCTATTATCTGTCTGCGTTACCCATATGTTCAACATGATATTGATCCTGTGGTTCACATAGCAGGAGATAAGTTGATTCCAGTATTTGTGAAATTCAGGAAGAAAGCGTGCGTTCCTACCAATGTTTGTAGTGATTGTTCAACCGAATTGGAGATGTTGAATTGTGTATTCAACGAAAGGACCAGAATGATGTTGGTGAACGGTCGGATGGTGTCTTCACTGAACGCGATACAGTGCGTTGGTTTCCATCATTCAAGTGTGATGTTGCAAAGTTTTGAAAATCCAGCAATGGTACAATACAGCGCTAACTTGAATCAAACTAACCTTAGAAATCAAGTTGAAAGTGACGATGTGAAACTAAAGTGTGATACCAATGTAAAAGGTATGTTAAATCCATATGTACCGGTGATACAACTGAACCTAATCCCAGAAGAAACAAAACCCGTGGTAGGACAAAGTACCGTGAGCATTGTAGAAAGAATAGGTACAGTCATGTTAAGAACCACGATATCTCGACATCAGTGAAACGAAAGAGAACCGAACCTAATTTTACCGGTGATGTAAACGAACCTAATCCTAGTAGTATCAGTGGTAGTGATTGTGTAACTCAATCTAATCCTAGTGTAGTACAATTACGTTCGTTTAGGAAGCATGTAAGCATTAGATCTAATCACGTTCGATGGAAATTTCGTAGGAATCCCATAGATGACGAAAATCGTCAACGTAAGAAACCAAGAACTGTAGATGTAAATAACACGCAAGACTGTATTCCAGTTTGTGACTTTCAATGCAATCCAAACAAATGCATTGGTCATGTAACTTAACCTAATGTAGGGACGTCTAAAATGACATCTCAAATTGATTCTTAATTTGACCAAATGCCTTAATGTTATGAGTTTTCTTTGATATTTGTATTATCAATCTCATTATTCGTGTTCCATGTTATTGAAGTATATTTAAAAGCATCTTTGTAATGCTAGGGTATATATTGAATTTAATAAGTTTTGTTTTCTATAAGGAATTTGTTGGACATGTAACTTAGATTGGAGTTACGGCGTCTGAGGGGACCGTACTCAATTGATTTTGCTTCAAGTATCATTATGAGTTCGTCAGTTATTCATACCTTACTTGAATTTCTTTCTTTCTTTCTTTTCTTTTCTTTTCTTTTTTTTTTTTTTTTTTTTTGATTGCCTAAATGCTATATCAATCACAATATTCATGTTATGATGTTAATAAGACATTAATTCTTATGCTATGTCCTGATTACTTTCAATCTTTATTTATATTTTGTTTAACTACATCTTAAAATTCGATCATGTTGCATTCAAGAAACATCACATACTATATGAATATCACATACATCTTTCTCAAAACCTTCTTCATGATGCCCAAGTAAATAATTAACAACTTGTAACAAGCATTTAATGGACCCGAAAAAGGACTTAAATAATTTGTTAATCTAATTTCGAATGTGCCCTCATCGTCGTTGAAATGTATAAGTAAATAAAAATGATGATAAAGAATTTGAAATATATCAATATGATAATAAATATGATAAGAATATTGTGATAAAATTAAGTATAATATATATGTATAATTATATGAATTGTAATTTTTAAGTATACGAGGTGCATTTGAAAACTCGAATGATTTACATGTATATGTAAACGGTCCAGAATTCTTTTTCTTTTTATGGAAGTAGTGTATAAAAAGAAAAGTCCGTCGGGTGCCATAATATACAACGGTACGTTGTAGGCCTATATTGTATTCACTTGTGGGTTATAAGTTATTCCACATATGTACTTGTCCGGCCGATTTTAAGATCAGAAGAAGAGAAAGAATTTAAATAATATAATTGTCAATATATATAAAAGATATTTAAATGTTTGAATAATAATACGATTCTGGATACGTAGTTGTCAAGGGCAACAAAATAATATAGAATATATAAATAAATGGAATCGATATAAGAGAAACGAAGTGTGTTATTATTGATGGCTCAAATATTATTATCAAAAGGAACCAGTGAATAGTAAGAATAGATTATTGCTGCTACATTTTATTTATTTTTTTTATCGTTGTAAGAACTCTATACCCGAAGATTTGTATTTCTTTAAATTCTTTATAAAGTGTTTTAGAACACTCAAAACATCACAGCACATACCACTGGCTCTAAGAGAGGGTGCTACTTCTATAACTAGCCTATTTTCAAACGGGAAAGAAATTGCATTTCTTTATAAGATACAAGACACTGTACAAATAAAAGCTGGAGTATTTATGTGAGATTACGATTTACTTGAACACGTCAAGACAAGGACTAAATATCAATGAGATTACTCATAGTCTTGAAGACAATTGGAAGAGGAATCAAACAAAGAAATTGAAAGCAATGTAAGTGAAGATCAGTTGGAAGAGAGTGGTCACTCAATCAGAGTACTGCCGAATCTTCTCTTGAGAAAATACATGATAGTGACTATAATGGCCAGAAGAATCAATATTTCTGAAAAAGACAATTGACATCTGTCAGACCCCACTGTAGTGTAACTTCTCTTCACTGGAACAGTTAAGGGTTAAATAGTGTTTCTACTGGTTTCCCGCCATTTTTGAAACATAGTCCCCGGTGTTGACTGGTGAGCTCCAGTGCAGTATAGAAGTGAAACAGTAATACGGTGTTGTTTCTCGCTGTTGACATATTTCTTCAGAAACATTATGTAAAAAAAATTGAGAACACATCGCGCGGTTTGCACTTTGAAATTTTGCAAATACCTGGATTTGTTTAAGTATTTCTTTCTACTGTGTAGCTTCAGTACATAAACCTTTATAATTAGATGTCAAACATTATATGCTAATCACGCAGAAAACAACACCAAAGATTCTACACTTGTGTTAATTTAACACATAGGCTGTGTGTCATTTCAACTACCGGCATTTGACACACAACTCCAAATGGTGAGTGAATTGTTCTAACCACCTATATTTTGTTCTATATTTTAACACACTTGTGTTAACACATAGGCATGTCGTTGAAATAACACAACGATTTTTACAGTGTACTCTATTGTCTAAAGGGTGCAAATTAAAAATATAACGGTTAGTATTTTATAATCTACAGGTAAAAATCTCTTACTTCACAAACTAGAAGTAATGTTTAACACATAACCGCTATCATTTGTTCGCCACTGGTAACAGTTCACTAGAAATATTTTGTTTTCGCCTTTGTTCTAGACGCATAAATCCTTGATTTACTTTGTGTATGGTTTTGCATAAAAGCAGTGTGGACATTAAATTTTAAGTTCTACACCATAGACATATGTATGTAATTGCATATGTACCTATAAAACAAACTCAACAGAAATGAAATGTATTGTTTGTGTATGAAATTCCGTATACATGGCAATCTAAGTGTTAAGTGACTTCTTTACGTAGGTAAAACGCATGTGAGTCGTAAGTATAAACATTAAAGAATATTGTTCATTACTATGTAATTGTAATGCAAAACTAATTTGAAGTAACCACCTAGTACAGGATGGTGCGTGTTTTTCTCACTTGTCCTAATTTACACCCATAGCCAACGCCGTTAACGCACTTTCTCCAACAAATGGATGTGGTGGTTTTGATACTAGGCGCCTGAATTAGTGGCCTAAAATAATTTAATTTTTGAACAATTAATTGTGGTAGCGGTTTTCAAATTCTCCTGTGCCAAGTAGGGTGTACCGTCGTGCGCTAACATGAAAAAGAGTGCAGAAGGCACCAAAATAATATTTCCATGAAGAAACTTAAGTTGTGCCAATTTGATTCTATATTCTTAATTGGATTTTTATAAAAGTATATAACAATGAATTATACAAATATAGCACTGCAAAAAAGAACTTTGTCCACGAAACTCAATCTTTGTTAACAAAACAGAATTATATCAATGTTGCTCACTGGCGCAAATCTGTCCCCAACATTGGGGGGGGGGGGGGATGGGTAAGAAGGTCCTGTAATTTTTTCTTTTTTTCTTTTTTCAAAAAAAAGTAGCAATGTTCAAAATATTTATGAAGTTGAAACACAATGCTGTGGAGGATCAGGAGAGTAGAGTTGTCTTCAGCATTGGGAGGAGGGTAGATTTAAGGCTTATTCTGGAGGGACATTAATTTCATCTCACTTTCCTTTGTGGCAATCAGATACAAATTATCACATTTCTCCCCCCAAAAACACATTTCAAATCGGATTATTGGGGGGGGACAGTCCACCAGTTCCAAAATTGAAGGGAACATGTTATTACCTAGTGGTATTCTTTCTTATCTAATTGAATTTAGAACTAGGAGAGGATATCACTAGATAGCACTTCTATTTATTTATAAAATATTTTAGAATACACGTCATTTAAGACATTTACTTGGCACTTGTTTTCACTAATGAAATAAACTACAATAAGTTTGCACAAAGACTCGTAAAATATAGTTCCAAAATATTGTAATAAAATTGAATAATTTCTCGTGTGGCTTATGTCGTGGAAACGTTCTAATTCCAGTTATAATTCATTACCTTGTCACAAGTCTTTATTTTATATATGCATTATTTCCTTTTACTGAGAATCAAATGCTACAGCATACCTGATCATGTATTTTGCCTTAGTTTATCAAGTATGTTATTCTGAGGTCTTATAAATTTACACCAACCGTGCGTGCTTATCGCTGGCAAAAAAAAAAAAAAAAAAAAAAAAAAACTATAATACATTACAGTCGGGATTTGATATTACTGAATAAACAAAAGCAAATTAGATATCTACACTTGTATAATTTCAAAACAAATAGAAATGCATTTATTTAAATCAAAGATACGTATAGGGTAGGAGGGGAAAATTGGGAGGTATGTTTTTTTCAACCTTTTTTTCCTCACAGGTTATAAGTCCTTTCTAGTTTTTAAGAACTGATTGTACGTTGCAGGTTCTTCTGCACCTACTGTGGTAGTGGTAAACTTTCAGCATCTTTACTTTTGATTTTTATTGTTGTTGGTCTGATTTCCACCCAATTACCCCCAAGGGAGTAATTGGGTGCAAAATAATTAAAACCATTGCCGGTGCACATAAACCCGTGGGGGTGATTGGATGTAAATGAAGAAAACTCAAGCTTTCATTTGGTGTATATAACTTGTATTCCACTTAGAAACTAATAGTTTTATGTAGGCTAGAAAAAAATATACCTTTGTTTACGCAAAATAAGGAGTAACTCTTTTCTAAATTTCAAAGATATTTGAATGCCTTTTCAAGCCTTCCAATTATTGTTTATAGCATAGTGTATTGTCCTGTGAATTTAATCCAAAACGTTTCACATACGAAAAAAAAAAAAAATTATAAGCGGTCAAAAATTTGACCGATTACGTAAAAATAAATAAATAAGTAAATAAAAAGAAACAAGAGAATAGGCTCTATTATTCAAACAAATATAGGAGAAAGTAATAAGACTAACGCTAAATAACTATGAACTATTACAATAGAACATGTGTTGGAAATGAAATCTTTGAGTTTTACGTCACACGGTTATGCCAGCTAGGCTAAATGAGACGGTGATGATGAGAAATGAATGAAATGGTGAAATGAAGATAGTGGGAGGAAACGGGAGAACCCGAGGAAACTCACGCACACGGTGTCTGTCCACCACAAAGTTCACTTGGCAGGAGCTGGGATTGAACTCGAGGTCACTGGCACCAGAGGTGAACTCTACCACTGAGCCACCGCGGCCCCAAGGAACGTGTGCTGGACACCACAAAAGACAAAAATAGTATGGCATTTAAATGAATTTTAAGAAAAAATGTTCACTCAAGGCATTCTACCCAGTTACCCTCACATGTTGCGCCCAATCACCCCTAAATACAAATTTTAACAAAATTTTAACTGCCTCACAGTGAAAATTAGAGATTGCTTCTCTTCACGGCACCATCCTTACGATGTTTTTAAGTAGCAGTAAAATCAGGAACAAAACATTAACAGATGCGCGATTTTCTGTCACTCAACCCAAAACACACACAAACCTGAAACTCGGTTTCTAATATGTCATTTCTCAATTAAATCATATTTTTTTTTTTTTTGGTCATTATTACACCCTCTCAAAATTCATCTGTTTTTTTTCTGATCAACATCTACCCACCCAAAATTTGGGTGTAATTAAATTCCATAAAAATATACTGAAAAGCAAAATATAAATTTTTAGAAAGTTTTCCGCCCAATTACCCCCTCCACCCAATTCCCCTTTCTACCATATATATACAGGGTGTTAATGAACTATACCGACAAACTGTAAGAGGTGATTCCTTACATCAAAATAAGTGAAAAGTTCATATGGATCTGTGGGGGAAAAGTGCATAGTTTAGAAAATCGCGGAAAGGTCAAATTTCAACAGGCTCTATTTCGAATTGCAGAAACTGTGGATGGTGGTCCTTATCAGCGTAAAGAAAGTCAGGCATATCCAATCCAAAAATACATATTTCATTAATTTTCAGTGGGTGTACAGAGTATTCCACACAGGGTGGAATTCCCAGACATGTCATCGACCAAATTTTGAGATATGCTCTGACTTTATGGTTGGTCCAAAGTAGGCAAGCGATAAGCCTTGATAGCAGTGCACACAGAATTCTTTGGTGCGATGTCGGAAGTGTTAAGGATCGTCAGCAGCAAGGTTTTTCGTACTCGGGAAAACGCATGCTGCAATGTTTTTTCTTTCATGCTTATAAGTGAAGAAAACGTGAAATGTACCGTGATGCAATACATCGCATCACACATTATTCCTAACACACACACATACAATATAGTATATATATATATATACAAGGGTGGATCCAAGGGGGGCTAAGAGGCTATAACCCCCCGTTGACGGTCAGGTTTACAGTGGATAAAATGGGCTTCAATTCTGCTTTACACTGGATAAAACGGCGAACTATGGTTTAGCCCCTCCCTTGATCATATCCTGGATCCGCCACTGTATATATATATATATGGAGCTGCCGGTTCCTAACACTTCCGACTTTCTTCCGAAGCACCGTTATCAAGGCTTATCTTCTGCCTACTTTGAACCCTCCATGAAATCAGGGCATAGCAGAAAACTATATTCCATAGTATGGTGTTCCCAACAATGTTTGTTGCCAACCCTTGCCATTGCTTCATGGCTGATTTTGCACAATAACCAGATGCAGTAATGAATTTAAATATTACGATTGTTATGTGAATTACATTGTATGTATGGATTAATCTACGGGATCAATTGAGTAAAATTTATAAAACACAACATATCAGAATTAAGCAACTATGTTTCACAACCATACAGCACAATAGGCGTGATTATCGTTTTGTATATCTTAAGCTTCAAATTCCTCGACAGAATTCGCGAAGACGAAAGATTTTGATCTAAATAATAACACGAATTCCTTGCTTTCAGTCGACATTTAATTTTTTCGTGGATATGATTTTGGTTTGTTAATATTGATCCTGACATTTGAAAGTATACATGTTATCGATTTTTTTTTTTTAAAAAAAATTTTGGCTTATTCATAGTTTACAGTATCATAATCCTGAATTCCCCGTACAGTATTTAGTTTTCCTTGCATTTACTTCTAAACCCATGTCGCTACAAGCGTTTAATAAGACTTCTGTACATCCTTCTATTGATCTTCAATCATCCCCTATCAGATTTACAACATAAGTATACGCCATAACCTGGTGGATACCATTCAGCTCTTAGACCCTGGATCCTAACTTTGATTTTCCTTATACATGTTCCGGAACAAAATTGAATAATAGGGGAACAACGCATCTCCTTATTTCAGGCCATTCAGTATGGCATACGAATTTCTTTTCGAATATTTTACGAATGGTAAATATCTTATCGATAATTGATGGATTTTTCCTAAATTGCACTGATATCTCCAATAATTTCACCTGCATATGGGGTCAATCTTGCTAACAATTTGTTTGAAATGATTGTATAGGACGAGACAAAAAAGAATTGCCTCTATAATTATTACAATCAGTTTTATCTTCTTCCTTTTTTGTATGTATATGTGAATGCAACCATCATTGATTCTTACCACTCTTGTGGCAATTTCTCCTTCTCCCAGATTATTAGAATTAGATTTTGTATCTCAATACACAATCCCGCCAGCTAAAATTAACTCGTCTATATTTGGAGAGTTTTGTTTGTATAATATGTTTATAGAAATTTCTATTTCTGTTCGGTTAGGTTCTGGAATATAGGGTTCCGCTGTATGTATTTCCCTTTCTCCATGAACATTAGTTTTTGGCTGTTTGTTAAGCAAATCGTCAAAGAAATAGGCCTATTTCTATTTATTCAAAATACTATCCAAATTTCTGCTTTAGGAACTTTTTTTTTTTAATATAGTCTACAGATCTGCACGTTGCGACGGGGAAGCACACATATCTAAATTCATTAAATTTCAATTTATTAACTATCTATTGGTTTTAAAAATTGAACCTTTCTTTTCTCTTTAAAGTATAGGCGTACAATTACTACAAAACACAATGAAAAGAGTTAAGTATTACCAAAAGTGTTTCAGATAAAGGAAAAAAGCTCGTATCACCTAAAAACTAAGCTCTCCTTTTGTTTAAACTATCGATGCTACTAGTGCACGAAATTCGTTTCTCAATAACTATCTCAATGGCCTATGGAACCCGGATTTTAAATGCCGCAACCGCGAAAGCTTTTCGTTGACTCATGTCCTTTCTATTTCTACTTTGTATTCCTATTTCTGCGAGATCCATCTTAATTTTGTCCACTCATCTGCGCCTAGGTCTTCCTAATGGTCGTTTTCCGAGTAGATTTCCAATTAAAAGTTTGAAAGTGTTACTACTTTCTTTCATTCTGGCTACATGACCTGCCCACAGGAGCTTCCTTGACTTGATGACTCTAACAATGTTTGGTAAACGATATAGATTATGCAGTTCCTAGTTACGGAGTTTCTGCCATTCTCCATTCCCGTTCCTCTTGGGTTCAAATATTCTACAACGACTCACCAAAGGTAGTCGTCAACCTGGTTCGGCTAATAATACAAGTAAATCTTTAGTGGCAGTAATTGTTTACACATTAAAATATCTTCAGTAATTATATCCACTAGTATTCTCACCTTTTCTATCGAAATTACAAGTCGATGATGAGTATTAAATAATTTATTAGCTGATTCTCTTTTAACGTATTTTCACACAAACTGTCTTGCAAACATACATGTTGATTAGGTATCTATAAACAACTACATAGCAACCAACTATATAATAATGTATATTTCTTACATATATATTAAAAACATTCTTCTTTTGTTATTTTTAAATTAACATTATATCAGGTATAGTGCTTGTGTATGAGCACTTTCTGACCAAGGTACAGGTAATTATCAACCTATACAAAGTATCTCGTTGTATAAAAATGTCGCCCGATAATGGGACTAGATATAAAAGTTACAAGGGAGCTTGGCTTTTATATTTAAGAACCACTGGTCCGTTTATAATAATGATATTACATTACTTATGTCCTTTACATTTTGATCGCCCCTCGTATATACCTTCATTAAGTTTCATACATATAGATACATTTATAATAAATCTTATATTCCATTAATATTTATCTTTTATTATAAAAACGTCGTCGTTTAATAATATAATTAACAAAGGGTGCGAAGTCAAAATCGTAAGAGGCAAATTACTTTTTAAAACATAAATCACAATGATTAACAGTTTCAATCATTATTAAAAAACGGTGATGTTAAGAAAAAAAAAGTTTGATCTTTCCAGGGCGCATTATATAATAACTACGTTAGATGATGTTTTAAAATATACATTGTATCAATAAGGCGTCAGAATACAGAAGAATCTTATTCGAGTAATATATAAGGTAGCGCATAAAGACAGTCGTCGAATAATTAGCTTAATAGAATGAACCTTATACTTAACATAATCTTTGACAACAAAGTTTCAACACAAATCCATATAATATAAATAACCTTTGCTTTTAATCAATTATGAATCGAATTATAATTCTTCACATTAACAAGAGAGAATTAAAATCATTTGAAAATTATCATTTGCTGAAACAAACGTGATAAAGTATCTAAAAGTCATAAGGGTTGAAGTTCTAACGACCAACGAAGTAGTTTGTTATTATATCCCTGATTGCCATTAACACATAAATTTGAAGATAAATGTTCATAAGAATCAATAGCTGATATGGGTTTAACCCTTACTTCATCAACTGCAGTCAGTTTAAATTCGTACTTGCATATGATTCTAATAAAGTACATTGTACTGCACAATCGTGATTATGTTCCGTATTGTTATTCTGTACAAGAATTGTGTCATTCTCTTGATTTTGATGCGAAGTGCCATCTCTTGAACTACGACTACGTCTATCCATGTAGTTTACTGTATTCCTTGAATTTCGCCATGTATTTCGTCTATTTTTAAATCTACTTTGGTTATATGGTCTGACATAAGGATTGTCACGATTAATTAGGTTATGTGGATTCCCAACATATCTTTGCCTATTTTGCTCGTTCTGACTGTTTAAATTCACTCGATTTAGGTTGTGTTCCGTATCGTTCGCATTACGGATATTTAGATTACGAACAGGTACAAGGTGATCTGAATTGTTTTTAATTTTACCTACTCCCGCTTGATGATTCAGAGCATGGTATTGAGTTTCATAACATTGGACAAGCATTAATAGGTGATTAAAACTCATACACTGTGTAGAAAACAGGATCTGTTGTAGCTTAAACGGTAGTAAATTTCGAATTGATGCAATCACCCTAGATTCCGATTGCAGTGGATTTACGACTTTTAGTTCGTTATACGTATTTACAACAAAATCAACAACAGATTTGTGCAAACGAGGATTAAAAGGTTGGTTTCTAATCGTGGCATCTCTGTTTGCAAGCAAAAAGTCATTTTCGTAATTTGCAATCAGCGCTGCTTTGAATTCATCATATGTATTGATGTGATCCCGTACTGCTTTAAACCATAAAGAACATGGTGGGAGTAATAAATGAGGGATTAGTTTCATATACTGCGATTTATCTATACACATTATACTGCACTCATCCTGAAATTTTTCTAGGAAAGAGGTAGCATTTTCATTACATTTACCGCTAAACTTACTCATAGCACGTATTTCGCTCATCTTTACACTTAACTTTACCTTCCTTTCACCATTTCGTGTTCGTGTTGAGTGACAATTCCTACCTACTGCATGATGTGTAGTTCCACCATCTCTTTTCCTCCCATCTGTTTTCCTTGGATGAATTCCTTCCAAAATAATGTCCTCATCGGATGGATTACTTGAAGAAGAGATAACGTAAGGTCCACGTTGATCTGCTGCGGGTGAATGCGAGGTCATCTCTTGTGAACAAGGGAACTCCAAACGATCATTAACCATATTGTTGTAATATGTGTTGTCCTTAATCTGTAACGTCCTAATTTCTTCTTGTAAGGTAGATATCAATTGAGTATTTGCACGTATTTGGTTAGAATTATCTGTGACCTGAATTTTTTGCTGACGAACAGAAGATTCTATTACTTCCAAATCCTTTTTTACCATATTAACTTCTTGGATTACATGATTGTAATTATCCTGGCAATCTTCAGATACTCTTTTTAGCTTTTCATCAAACTGTAATGTGATGTCTCTCACCGCTTGGATAACAGATTGTTTCGTCTCTTCGGATGTCTGCTCCAATCGTCTACTTAATTCCTCATACTGTCTACTGGATTCCTCGGATTTCTGCTCCAATCGTCTATTTAATTCCTCATACTGTCTACTGGATTCTTCGGATTTCTGTTCCACCGTCTGTTTTAATTCCTCATACTGTCTACTGGATTCTTCGGATTTCTGTTCCACCGTCTGTTTTAATTCGTTGGACATCTGAGCCAAATTTTGCTCCAGTCGTTGTTCTTGTCGCTGTAAGGCTAGTAGGATTCTGTCTTCTAATGTCATTCCTGGAGCAAGAGGAGCTGTATTTTGCTCGTTGTTCACACTGTCAACAGTTTCTTTCTCCACTGCCTCACCAAACATGCTTGTTCTTGTGATTACTCTGCCACTTCTAAGTATAGTTGTGTTCGTATTCATAAACCTTCTTTACTGAGGTAAATTCACCCTTACTTTAGACTTCGGGATATGAATTTACAAGAATCCCGGGTGAGGTAAACCAAAAATTTTACGACTCACCAAAGGTAGTCGTCAACCTGGTTCGGCTAATAATACAAGTAAATCTTTAGTGGCAGTAATTGTTTACACATTAAAATATCTTCAGTAATTATATCCACTAGTATTCTCACCTTTTCTATCGAAATTATAAGTCGATGATGAGTATTAAATAATTTATTAGCTGATTCTCTTTTAACGTATTTTCACACAAACTGTCTTGCAAACATACATGTTGATTAGGTATCTATAAACAACTACATAGCAACCAACTATATAATAATGTATATTTCTTACATATATATTAAAAACATTCTTCTTTTGTTATTTTTAAATTAACATTATATCAGGTATAGTGCTTGTGTATGAGCACTTTCTGCCCAAGGTACAGGTAATTATCAACCTATACAAAGTATCTCGTTGTAATTCGTTTCAGGATTTTATTATTAAATACCGTACTTTCCGTCTAGTTCTTCCCTCAGTGTAACCATGGTTCGTAACTATACAGCACAACATACATGATTATCGTTTTATGTATTTTTTAAGCTTCGAATTCTTCGACAGAATTCACAACAAAAGACTTTGAACTGAATAATGAGACGAATTTCCTGCTTTCAATCGACACTTAATTTGTTTGTGCATATGGTTTTGGGCCTTTTAATGTTCACGAAAGTATCAACTTCGTCGAAAGTATTATTTGATATTTTGACGCATCCATAATTTTCAGTATTATAATCCTGACGAACACCTATGTATTTAGTGTTCTCTGCATTTACTTCTAAATCCACGTCTTTGCAAGCATTTACTAAAATCTCTGCATTACTATCTATTGTTTCTTTATGATTCCCTATCAAACAATCATATTACACCTCCGATCCTTAAGAGTAATAAAGAAAGTCTATCATTATCAAATTTAACACTGTAATTGCTTATATTATTCGTTTGTGAAAAAACCCCTGTTCCTAGCTGATGATTTCTATTTGATTTCCCGAAAAAGAACATAAAATTCCCTTTCACTATTTCCTTTCCTTCCCACCTAACTTCTGAACTCCTACTAGGTTCATGCACTGGTGCAAATCTCGGGGGGATAAAGGGGACATGTCCCCTCCAATCTTGGAACTGGGGGGACTGTTCCCCCAATAATCCGATCTGAAATGTGTGTTTTTTTTTGGGGGGGGGGAGAAATGTGAGGATTTGTGTCCGATTGCCACAAAGGAAAGTGAGATGAAATTCATCCATCAAAATAAGCCTCAAATGTGCGCGCCTCCAAATGTTGAAAACTCTGCTTTTCTTATCCTCCACAGCATTGTTTTTCAACTTCATAAATATGTTCACGATATACTAGGGCCGGATTTAGGGGGTGCAAAGGTGCACGTGCACCTCCCTTCGTTGCAAATATACACTACCTGAAGTGAGAAATTAGCAGTGAGTTTTATAAAAATCAATAGTTTCAGTCAATTCTCTGAGTGTTGAAGGAAAAGGATTCATCGAGAGCATTTCCAGGCCAATTCCTCAATCACACCATAGATGCCTAATGGTATTTAAAAACTCAATTTAATTCAAATGTACTGGCACTTATTTGGTGCACCCTTCTCAGAAAATCCTAGATCCGGCCCTGCATATACATATATGGGAACGGTCTTACCCGTCCCCCTTCCCCCCAATGTTGAAGACAGATTTGCGCCGCTGGGTTCATGCTAAATTTCTCATTCGTTACGGATTTTAACGCGCTTGCCCTATAAAGACTTCTAATATTCCATGTTTCAAATCTCATGTCCATTTTACTTTGCTGAGGTGGCGCCAAGTTATCAGTTTTGATCCGAGGCTTCTGTGAATGTTTCTTAACAAACGTCTTTTTTTTTTTTTTTTTTTTTTCACAGGACGAGATTGCTAATTCCACATCAAACCTCCAAGCTGGAGGACCACCCCTTGTCGTCTTGTCGCGACTGCTTATTCAATATATTCGCAAGCTAACCTCTATATCAAGAGTCCTTCTCTTTTATAAGTAACCTGAGGACGCGCCATGCCGTGGTGACAGGAACCCACAATAAAAGTAAGTCTATCATTAACAAATTTAACACGTTTAATTGCTGCTATTATTCGTTTCTGAACGAAAAACTTTGTTGACAGTATCGCATTTGGTGTTCACTTAAGTTGTTATTCTTGGATTGATCTTTCATAACATGACTGATGAAGTCGATATTGCCTACATTACCTCTATTATACAAGTATTATTAATATATATTTGCTGCTTTGGTCATTTTTGTTTTTATTTATACTACGCTATTTTCAAAGCTGTATTGAACAAGACATAGAGATACTTATTTTCTTCCACAATAAAGGAAATGTAAAATTTCCAGAATGTACTGCTCCCTTTCCTTCCCATCTAACTTCCTGAACTCCTACCAAGTCCGCCCTAAATTTATTTAACTCACTTGTTACGGATTTTAATGCCTGTCCTTAAAGATTTCTTATATTCCATGTTCCAAATTTCATGTTCATTTTACTTTGTTGAGATCGTGCCAAATTATCATTCGTTTTTGGTTATTAATTTATTACAATAAAAGATTTCTCACTCTAATAAACTTACTAATATCACGCGTTTAGATTGATTAAAATATTATTGGCCAGGAAAGGACATATTACTTTCTTATTAAGCAAGGCAAAAGATAATACAACTTACAACAAATTGCATAATTAAGAGGCATTAATTAAATGTATGGAAATTAGTCCTGCTGAATTTGATTTGAGTTTAGTGTCCCGTTTAGCAGCAAGGTACAGACGTGGACTTAAAGCTTGACGTGGGATTCGAATTACATCAGCTTCCGGCTGAAATCGAACCCGGGTTTCCTTGTACTAAAGGCGCGTACGCTATCCAAATAGCCACATAGTAGGAAGATCATTATTCCTGCTACTTTTTTACACCTTTTTAAGAACTGAACAAATGAATAATTAGAATGACAGCGAAAGTGTAAATGAAACATAGTCTACGTAGAATTAGAACTGAGAGCCTTGACAACACGTCTAACAGTCTCTCTAAGGCTGATGTAAAGAAATCTGACACTCGCTGTTTACATTTTTAATTTTCCTTAAGATATCACACACACACACATACATACATACATATATGTATATATATGTGTATATATATATATATATATATATATATATATATATATATAGAGAGAGAGAGAGAGAGAGAGAGAGAGAGAGAAAAGTTTGTTTTAATTTTTTAATTAGCTTTTTATTGATGTTTATTATTTAAAGTGATTTCTGTTTTTATTATACTTTATCAAACACTAACTCTTTTATTAGACGTTCCTCCCAAGAATTGTTGTACTAACAGTTTTTTTTTTTAAATATATATGAAAGTCATCCAGAAAATAGAGACCATTTACTTATACAAAATGAAAAACACAATATTTATTGGCAAAAAACAATTCTGTTACATACCTAAAGCTTCCTTCACTTCTCTACATAATAACCCCCTTCATTTAAACATCTGTCGTATGTGTTTACAAGCTTCACAATTCTCATCTTATACACTTCTGCTGCCAGTTCTAGGTAAAGGTGAGAGATGTAAGAATGGCGCTGCTTCCAAAGATCTCAAATGATGCCTTATTGAGCACTGTTGTGAGAGAATTTCGATACATGGAATTTAAGATACGCCCGTTTCCTGTTTTGACAACTTCTTGGATTGGAAAGCTGGGTAGATATTCCCGAAGCCATTGATTATTGAAATTTTTATTAGAATACTTGGTGTCGTATTTTTGCAGGCTTAACGGTTGAAGAAGTGTAATGATTTGACAAGATATTGGTTGTTGATGCCTGGCGTGATGTGTTGCAATTTTCAGTGTCCATGTCGGAAGAGTCTGAGCCGTTGATGGTATGTTGTTTCTTAGCAGCAGATTTCTATATTTTATGTCTAGCTATTTTGGCTCAGCGGAGATTTAGATCTCTATCTATTGGAGGCATTAGGCTTTGTGGAGGTACTGTAGTTGAGCTCAATAAATACCCAGCTATTTGGTAGCGTTTGCAAAGCGTATTTATTGCTCATGCGTACGCTTGGAATACGCTGACCATGTATTTAAATGTAGATGGCTAATCACAAACGCGAAGGCATTAAAAACGCGGAGAAAACGTCAGCTCGAGCGTATTTGGTGCGTTTTTGAACAATTGACCGCCTGCTGTTTAAAAAGGAAAAACGTGTTGCCAGGCAAGGGGATTTTAGAAAGAAACAGCTGCTTGGAAGATGCTTTGTGCAGTGTTGGAACTCTGCTAGTATAGATCTGGACCTGGCAAAAAGACCCGGAAACCCTGATTGGCTCACAGTATGATTTATAACTCTGGCAAAAGTAAAATTACCGAGTAGCCACTTTAACCGCGATCCCTGCGGGGGGTAACGCATTCCCAAATAGCCATACGCTAAGACTCGACGGCGTCTTACGATCTGCTTCTTCGTTTCGCCACCTTGGTGGAGCCAGCAGAGGGAACTATGAAAAAGGTCGACATTCCTATATTAACATTCTAACAAATGATTGAGGAGCTATGCTAGGGTCCACCATGAACGAGACTAGACAGGCGGCACAACGCCGTAACTGTGTGTATGGAAGCGATGATAAAATGAAGATGAGACGATGTGAAGGTGAAACAACCCCTTTTGATAGCTGTCAAGGGTGGATATATTCATGTCCAAACCCCGTAGCATATGCTCTTGGCTGGATCAGTTTAACATATAATGCGTAGAAGTAGAAAAAATCCGGAAAAAGGAACAGACACGATTCGAAAAACAGCAAGCTATTAAGATTGATGAATTTAAAATAGTAATCAATCAAGAGTATTAGAGCGTTTAATTTCACTCTTCAAAAATATGTTTCCAATATAATAAAACTCTCTCAACCATGAAAGAAGTAACATATAAAAAGAAAGTGCATGGATTATCGTCTGTTAAATGATTCATTTTTTTAGGGGCGAAAATTGAACTTGAACCCTCGAACTTAACTGAATGGTTGTGAATATTGTCACTCCCTACGGAATATGCTTGACATATGGAAACCGTTCTGTCACCTATTGCCGATAATCAAGACTTCACACTCACCTTAAAGTATAATGGAAATATAACCAGGTCTTTCTTTGGATTTCAATGGAACGTGCTCGTCACAGGACAATATCTGGATATCCACAAATCATCTTGTGATAACTCCTCCAAAGAGCCCATTAGTGTCCGATAGGAAGTCTCATAGGAACATAAGCAGACATCTGGAATTCCTTTGGATTCCTTGGACATCCAGATAATTTGAGGTTAATCTGTCTTCGGTATCCAAGGAAACGTCTTTGTGCTATCTACGGCAACATTTTCCCGGAAGAACTATGACAATATTTCCGATGTTGACTATAAACCGAGAAGCAACTAGTGACGAATAAGTATGTCCTTGAATAAGTAAGGAGTGAACTCTGCTTTAATAAGAACCAGTGAGTACTAATTTAGAGTCCTTGTGATTCAATTGTTTAAAGAAATGGTTAAAGTTCTTATTCATAAGCCCTATGGCGCTATGGACTTTAACTGTAGCTAAATTGATCAATTTGTCTTAAGATTAATTTCGATTCTGGTGTGAGAATGTTTCATGTTATTTCTATGTTTAGATGATCACCTTGTGTATCTTCGCCTTCTTTCCCTTCTCTTTGAATAATCGTTCTCTCTCTCTCTCTCTCTTCTGTCTCTTTCACTCTCACTCAAACACGTTACGTACCTTCTCTCTCTCTCTCTCTCTCTCTCTCTCGCAAGTGCATTGCCATTCCCAGCACATCAGAGTATGTATGTATATACCAACACATAAGAAAGAAGAAGAAGAAGAAGATAAAAGAACTAAATACACCCATCAAGAGCCAGCAATAGTATTGAGGTCATAAAATATAGCATAATGCCCAACGGCAACTGATTCCCCATACCAGATGATTAATAGTTTACTCCCATATGGAACAGAAGATGAAAACACACCCGCAAGACAAGACAGAACAGATACGTACATATATGTTGGTAGTAGTGTACAGCATCAAGAAAAAAAAATAAAAAAAGACCCATTCACTTGAGAGACTGTGGACAAGTATGTGACTAAGTTAGACGGTAACAAAGAGAAACAAAAGGAATTAAGTACCCCACCTTTTTCATGATTTTTATCCTAAGAAGAAACTAAGAAAAATAACCGAGCCACTGACATAAATTCTTCCCGGAGACACCCAGATCATCAAGAGGAAGAAAAATCGGGAAGAGATTGTATTGAAAAGTCTCTGACAGTTGGAAGATTTTTCACGCAAGTCCAGTTTAAGAATTCAGTTTGAAGAAAGAAAGTACATGTATCAAAAAATGGGCAATTGCGAAGGTGGCGTGGCTGCTTTAACATATACGTACGAGAGAAGCGACTAATAAACGTGTATGACCTATATCAAAAGAGAAAAAAGAAAGAAAGAAAGAAAGAGAGAGAGAGAAAGATTACGTAATGGAAGAGACAGGGTTCTTCGGTTGCCTCTTCTTGTTCTAAGGCGGTGTCTACTTGACAACGACTCGTCTTCTCTTCTTTGAGGAGCGAACAACTTTCACATACGAGAGAAGAGAACATGCCCGTTCCTCAGGGCCTCTGATTGCCACTCCCTCCCCTTCCCCCATCCTGATGTCCTTCTTGTTGCTTGTTCACTCACAAAACGAGGCGACTTCTTCACTATCTAGGACCCCACCATATTCTTTGATGTATGTCCTAATCAAAATAAAAGAAAATAATAAAAAAGAAGGAGCATATTTCAAGTGTAGCAGGTCTTGAAAATGCACACACAAGTCAATGACGGCTGTTGGGTAATGAGTTAGTTTGAGTGAGTGAAGAAGTATGTAAAGCGATATGTGGACATTCTCTTTTATATCATAGTATATATGTGTTTAGAAGATTATAATCATACAAGACTGAACTACTACTATATATAAAACTTGCGTATAGACGAAGGTGTGTACCACACATAAATTTATTTATATACTGGACTTTCTGTTTCGAGGACCAGTTATTTTTATTATGACTTAATTTCGTAACGACCTACAGATTGAATTTCGTTCTCAATGTAAAGAGATTGTCTAGGGAATAACATTGACGATTATTATTAGTAGTATTATGTTTACTGAATTTGCTGATACTGTGTTATCTATCCTAAACCACATTCCTTACTGTTTACACTTTCCGGAGAATAGGGAAATAATTAGTTCGACTTGTAATTATAACATTGTATTACCTTCAGAAACCGAATAGTTGACGTGATTGGTTTTGTTTCTCGTGGTTCCGTGTCGATTTTCGATGTGATTATATAGAATATTTTGGTGCTTCCAATCTTTTCTGACTGACGACACTCTTCACTGAGTGCTAACGTCATTGCGACACAGTTTTAACCATATATACATAGTTTGTTATATCAGTAGGTTAGGTTAGGATAAATGATGTACGCAAGGGTGGTTTCGGGGTTTTAACCCCCGTTGAGCAAAATATACAAAAATAAATATTTACTATATTAAAATATGCACTGAAATTATATTAGCTTCGAAGCTTGATGCTCCTTGACGAACCTCTGTGTACGCCACTGGTTATAATCCACTATTCTTGCTGCCAATGCAAGCAGTGACTGATACCAAAATTGATTTTTTAGCTTATTATTAAATACTTCCTGGTACAAATAAAATTGTCGTATAACTTATAGGTCCTCTGGACGATAAAATTTACTTGTAAATTCTATACAAGTTTTCAATACCCATCATTGGACTGTGTGGCACACCGGTTGGGAAAGCCTGATCTGACTTGCTATTTATTTGGTGGAATGCTAATTAAGTTAAGAAATATTAAATTCTGATTTAGAAAGCCGGAAATAACGGGGGGGATGATGATTTGATAACATAATTCCCAACTACAATCCATCTGGTCGGCTAACCACAAACTTTTATGCACTGTAGTGTCAAAGAGAGAGATACTGTAGTTTAATTTAGAGCATCACAATGGCAGTATTTTATCGTTTCTTTCTTTGTAGAAATAGATAAACTACACAGAGAAAAATCCGTTCTCCGGACAGCGGTATATTGTACAAATATACGGTATCCTCTTGCTTACTATAGAAATCAGTACGGAGCATACGTTATACGATTTATATGATTAATTAGTTAATTAGTTTGAGCATAGAACAATAGCCTACAATATCGTTTAATTCTGTGGTCAAAAAGTGCACTGTTTGACTACCTGAAGACAAAGAAACTTGCTTATAATGTTCTTGTAAGTTAAAAATATTATTAGAAATATAAACATTGATTCTAGTCGTAGTTGATGGAACTGGGACCCATAGTGTGGTCCTTTATTTAATGTCCTTTAAAGGCGAAATAGTGTGGTGAGGAACGAGTTATAGTTCTACGGTGAGAGTTGATCTCGTATAATGAATAGCCTCTGTTTCCGTTAACTGCATCGGTCATAATTCGGAATCCACTCTAATAATTAGGCCCTGTTCTTCGGTAACTTCGGTGCTAGAAGAGAAAGTAAAACTGTCTCTTAAATTGATGGATTAGTCGATAAACAAGCTTAGTATAGGGTAAGTCAAAATGATGGACCCGATTTCAGAAATTTATTCTGTGAAATCTACTAAACATATGTTAGGCATATTGTGAGACATGAGCTAAGAATGGTAAGCTGTCGAAGTTTTCTTTAAAAATATCATAAATATTCTGTGAACAGTTCGAGTAACACTGTACACATCTAGCTGTACAATCAAGTACACAGAAAGGTCTTTCTTCTTCACACTGAGAAAAAAAAATGTTGGCTTAGGTGGATCAACGTACAGCAGACGTATAACTGAAAACGCATGTTTTTATAATACTTTCTGTATAAGTGTTCCACCTATCCGTACTTTCCGTATGAAACAATGTAGGCGGTCAGGATCTCACATACAAATGGACGTATATAACATATAGCTGACGAAGGTATCATAAGTATATGCATGTGATATACAGAAAACTGTTAGATGTCAGACATCCTGCAACGGCATGATATAACATCTAAGGGCATTGCCTATGTAGCATACGGATAACGTATGCTCCGTACTGATTTCTATAGTAAGCAAGAGGATATACCGTATATTTGTACAATATACCGCTGTCCGGAGAACGGATTTTTCTCTGTGCAGTCAATATCATTTTCCTTAAGAGGCTTCATCCCGGCGAAATTAAAATACCGCTAATTTTACAGTAATTATGTGATATCTTCAAATAGATAAAAAGATAATCGAAATGTGGAGCAAGAGCGCCCTAGACAATATTATTTTACATGAGAAACCGTTGTCATGATTCACTTATCTGCTTTCGATTTCGAGCCATTTTGAAAATCGGCATTTATTTTCGCGTTTATATACAGCTGAAAACGGAAAGCCACTAGGTGACTTGTGATAACGGTACCTCACGCAAAATAATATTGTCTAGGGCGCTCTTGTTCCATATTTCAATTATCTTTTATCTATTTGAAGATATCACATAATTACTGTAAAATTAGCGGTATTTTAATTTCGCCGGGATGAAGACTCTTAACTGCTCGCTGTTGACTCTTAGCGGTAGAAAAAATGAAAATACTGCGTGAAAACTAAACTTTGAAAGTGGAAACTTTTAAACTTTGCGTGGAAATCATTTTGACTTACCCTGTATTTGTTTGACTAATCCATTAATTTAAGAGATTGAGTCAATCTGCATGAAATTACTTTAAAGGTAATCTTGTAAGATTTTTTTTTTCAAATAGTGTAATTTCAACAGAACGAAATTGGGGTGTATTTTACTTAACGAAGGGGAAGATCAATTATACGTTTACGTTGTATAAAATGATGGTTCTACTCATCATCGAACTGAGGACCTGAACTTTAGAATATGTAGATATGGTATTTTATTTAAATTCGATGAAGCTTCGTGCCAAGCAACTAAAAAAAATTATGGTACATATTCTTAAAATAATGTTATGGAATTTTCTTACACAATCTTTGTTTTATATTGACCTTAAAACTTTGTAACTAGTGTTGTATCTCCTTTTTATGACAGTGAAATTAACATTTACCTAGTGTTGCTTGGGTAATAACTAGAATTCCTAGAAAATCTTTATTTCTTCTTTTCAAAATGCATTCAAACAAACTAAAGCCCTGCAGAAACTGCTCTTACTTCACGATCTTCCTAAGAAAGAAACGAAGGAGAGAAATGACATAGCACCAATATGTCTATTCCTTTATAATCTTATTTAAAAAGATACCCCAGCATATTACTCCAGCCGATCTTCTTTACCAAGCATAAATAGTGATAAAAATATAGTGCTTATTTGTAGAACGTGTGAACATGCCAGAAGCGACACAATTTGTGATACCTTTAAGACAATCGGTTCCACAATAATTTTAAAGAGAAATAAAACAAGAGTTGACTCTGTCATTACAAGAGACAAACGTGTTAATTATGTTTCATGAACATTTTTTCCTTTTCCTCTTATGCGACGATTTGTGTCAGTATATTGAACCCTGCAGTAAGATCACGGCCAACAGATACTTGACGGTGTACAAGGGTGAAAAGAATGACTAGCTTTAATATACAAGGTAAGTAAAAAAATGTTACCATAAACTACTTCCTTCTTCAGTGTGAACAATTCGTGATTAGAGAACGAAGAGATAATATCATATTATTAGCAATACTGAATGGGCATTAAATGTTTGTCAGCTCATATAGTAAAATAACGCTACGGTATCAGTACAGAGTTGTATGTATAATTGCACAAAAACGTGTGAAATTCTGTACTTCGGCCTTTCCCATAGGGATCATAGGGATATAGAAATATAACATGAATAGGGATCCTAGAAGTCTTGTTTTAGTCGGGATAATCTCGGATTTACAGAATCTGTCCATCAAAAATTGTCCGAAACACTTTTTTTTTAAGGTGCAATTTCATTCCCATGCGGAGATAGGTGGGCTGTGGAAGGTAACGCCTTGGGCGTAATTTATCATGAACATTAATTTATTGGTAGTATCGTTGGGTATCAGGATTTATTGATTGATTGATTGATATATTTATCTGATTTGGCATACAGGAGAAGGCGACCTGAGCATGATATGTAATTGATATGATGAAATGAAGTGCAGTAACAGAACACAAATATATATGATGTTATTTGCGACGAGGGTGTTAATCTTCTGCTCTTGGGCTACTCAGAGCGGGTTCTAACACTTGGAACCGTTAGGAAACACTTAGTTAGGAAACAAAGGAGTCCATTGATGAAATTATGTGCAATGGATGTATAGATGGTGATAATATATACGAGAACGGGGCTTATAGTGAGCGGTGACCTGATCATGCTCATGGATAGCAAGGTGATCTAAAGGTGAATATGTGTAATGTGGTAGAGCTGGAGTTTGGTAGAGCTAAGAGTTCATGGAGGACCGGATGAGGTCAGCTATGTGACGTTGAATGTAACGAGAGCAAAGGCTGTACAGATGTGGTAAGAGTGTTGGTATGCATGTGCGACGGTAGATTTCTTGTGTTGGCTTCCGTGGTGGTAAGGAATAAGCAATGCGTAAAATATGGCGTTTCAGGATTTGTAGTTTATCATAAAAAAATTGTGGAGCCGATAACCATGCAACATGTCCATGCGTAAGAGCAAGACAAACAAAAACTTTATGTGTAGGCCTATAAAGTATGAGTTTGGTGTTAAAATCCCAGTTAGTGCCTTTTCAACTCCGTAACAAATTGATCCGACTACAAATATTAACTTGTAAGTTAGAAAGGTGGCGTTCCAGGAGAGACATTTGTCGAAAGTGACACCAAAGCACTTCACGCTATTTTGTAATGGTAGAGGCAAACCTAGCAATGTAAAATGTAAACGTTCCGGAATTTCGTGTTAAGTAGTACTTATTTCATTTAAGTCCAAATGACGTAATTTGTGTTTTAGATGGATTAAGTTTCCATTTGAAACACCAACTAACGAGTTTATCAATTGCTGGTTGTAATGTTGCGTTTATTCGATCCACTGATAAACACATAAAGCGAGACGGAAGTGCATAAATTTGTGGTTCTGGTATTGGCATATCAGCAACATATAGGATGTATAGTAGTGGTTACAAAACATAACCTTGAGGGACTCCGGCCCGTAGGATTAAGTGATGGAATTTTGCCTAATGAATTAGTGTGAAAGCGGAACGGTTATAAAGAAAATGGGCTATAAATCGTAATTTGAAAAGAAGCCCCTGATGCTTGTAGGCTTGTCTTGAGGATGCTGATGTTCTGAGTTCCGGGCTCACTATTTAGATCCCTTACATCTTAATTGAGTGAATGATTAATTGAATGATAAGTAATTGAATGCAGAATTAGAGATGCAACTGTCACAATCCCTGTTTGAATGTGATGTGGTGAAATTAGAAAATGTATAGTTGTGAATTTCTAAGAGGAAAACACCAAATGTCCATTTTATCCAAAACTTAAGTTAGTATTACTTGTGCGATGTTGAAAACAAGTCCTGTTTGGGGGGGTTTAACGTCCAACAATTATGTGCTGAGGCAAAGAGAGTCGGTGATGATGAGATTGATGGTAATGGAGGGATGATGAAAGTGGGAGGGAAGGGAAGAATCCACGCGCACGGTGTTTGCCCATTATAAAGTCTAATTAGCGCCCTCTTTTATTAGTTATCAATACTCAATTGATAGGAATAATTTACTCTGTCACTCACATTAGTAAGTGTTGACCTAAATTTAATTAATTATAATATAATGTTTGAAGCAAGAAGCAAGTGCAAAACTATCAAAACACTGTCAATTTTCACAAAGTATCTGCATTTTTCAGTGTAGAAATATGGGAAACTTAAGCATGGATGAATAAATGAAGCAACTTTCTGAAAGTGAGGCAAAACCGATAGTGTTTTCGAGTTCCACTGAAGATCATGGGAGCATCTTTGAACTGTTTCTGTGTTCATGTCTCTGTCGACTGCGGTAGTGGTTCAAAGAATGAGAAGTAGTTAACTTAAGTGTATTCGATAGTGCATTTTTTTAAGTAGAGGAATAGTCACGTCTGCTGCACGAATTCTAGTCAGAGGCGTCATTTCAGACTTCGCTTGGGGAATGCCACCGACATAAGACTTTCACGTCTTTCACTGGTATATTAGTAGACAATCGATTAAAGTATATTTATTTCTCAAACTCTTGGGGAGAGGGCAATTGCACCCTCCTGTGCTCCCTACATGATGCCCCTGATTCTAGTACCCACGGATTATCTCAAGGCTCTCTCGTTTCCTCCCTTATTCTCATTCCACCAATTCTTTTAGAGTATTTTACTTTCAATTAGTCTCATTTAACGTAATGAAGGATTCTATTTCAGTTTCATTTTTCTGTGTTTTTACAAATAAATTTGATATTAACAGATACGTAGTTTACAATCAGTAAATTTCTTAAAATTTGTATAATTCAGGAACATCTAGATCGTATCAAAATTGATTCAGGATCGTATCAAAATTGATTCAATCTTGAAAATGTTTCAATTTCCAAAGGAATTAATGTACATAAGTACATTATTATTATTGCTCGTTATTATAAGATCTTTAAATAGGTGCGTGAAAACTGAAATTTCAGGTGTATGTTCAATAATTAATATACAGAAAATTAACTTTTCTGAGTCTCTAAGTCATTTTGATTCTGTCTTAGCGCTCCTAGTTTAATTCCTAAGTCACTATTTTATCATTTTGAGGGGCTCACAGATGACGAGAAGAACCCTAAAACAGGGGTAGCTGGGAAAGGTCAACGACACGGCCAAGTCCATTTTCGGTTATTGAGGTGTGGTCTATACTTAGATGTCGTTTGCTAGTCCGGGTAGTTATCTGTGTGCTATTCAGTGCTGACATTTGAAACCCCCGTGCGAAAAGTGTACGAGCCCATACCTACGTCACACTACTTCTGCTAGGGTTCTTCTCGTCATCTGTGAGCTGTAATATGCTTCTAAACGTTGATGCTAAGTTTTGTGCTCATGCATGTTGTGTACTGAGAAAAATTTGTTCCTATTCACAGCTAATGACTAATAGAACCTAACAATCGGTTCCTTGTTTCTCCTTGCTAGGATTACGTCTCCGGTTTGTCGCAAACTAAACAATTTGTAGCTCCTAAAGATTATACTTATCATAAGCGTATTACACAATATGGAATATTCCATCCAATGAATGTACTCGGTTCCATAAGTGTATATATACATATATATATATATATATATATATATATATATATATATATATATATATATATATATATATATATATAAATATAAATATATATATATATATATATATATATATATATATATATATATATATATATATATATATATATATATATATTTAAAAAATCCAAACATGAAGATGAAATACACATATGTGTAATTGATCTAAAAAAATAATAACATGGTGAGGGGGGGTGAATTCTCGTAGTTTATGAGAAAATCTGCCATTCGACAATTGCGTTGCCAGACTTTTCAGAGAGAAAGAAGAAAGATTTTACGATTTTTAGAACAAAAGAAAAATACAGTGGACCTTCGATTATCCGAACCCCAGTTAACCGAGCCTCTGGATTAAGTGAGGCTGTTTAAAGAAAACGCCAGTTGACCTTCTCAATCTACAGCGTTCGCGCAACATCACAGCATCAATGGGAGGTCAAAAACCGTCCAAGAGAACAATCACTGCCTTTTGCAAAAGTAAGTTTTGTATGGTACTGTATATGGGTAAAATATTATATTTTTTTTCATAAGCTTTAATATACTCTAATAAACAATTCATGTATAAAAATGATTTGTCATTTACAGTATTACTAATGTACACTAATGTCCAAAATGATTGTCGCATATCTATAACTGTCTTCTTGTAAGAATATAATTTGATAATGATTTTGCAGGGTACTTTTAATACTCATACTATGTGTATAATCGGGAAATGTATATTTGTGGTAAATTTCACAGGAAAAGAATTATAAATACAAAAATTAGAATGAGTAAAATAAAATGTTGCTAAATGCACAAGAACATTTTATTTTCGTTTTATTGCTCTTATTTACTGCTCTTTTGACATTTAATTTTCCACATACATGTCTTTGCCGATTATACACATACTAACGTTATAAGAAATACCGGGAGAATTCATTATCAAATTATATTCCAACAACAACACATTTATAGACATGCGACAATAATTTTGGACATGAGTGTACCTAATAACTACTGATCTCAGCATTATTCGAATTTTTGCTTAGCCGAGGCAGACTCAGTCAAAATTACCTCGGATAATCGTGAGTCTACTGTACGTGATATTCAGAATTTACATATAACAAACACATATATGGTCTCACACAGTAATGTATAATAAATTTAATTTAAAACTCGGACAGTGGCGCCAAACTCAAATGCAACTAACCAAGAATGCAACTCAAATCTTTCTTGACTTTTCATCGTACTTTAATGTAGGCTTTGCATCTGTTAACAGTCATATACCCTTTTCGGTACGTTCAAAAAATTCCTGCAGGACATAAATCCAAGTTCACAACCACTTTTAGTTCTGCTTTAGTTCACAGTAGCTTCTGTTTCCGGTATATCAGTATATCTCGATCGATCGAAACGGCGGTACGGTCGAGACAGATGATGGCTAATATACTAAAACCAAATTATCCTTAAAACATACGGTTAGTGTGCAGGTTAGATAGAAGATAAAAGCACAAACTGTTGCATTTTACCTCCGAATACTTAATTACATTGTTGGATTGTGTTGTTAATAGTGTGTGGGGAATCAGTTCTTCTAATTAATTTATTTTTGCACCAACATATAGAAACATTTTTAAAATGCCTAGATGTACAATTTCTCGTATTTATTAAAGGAAAGAAAGGAATCGATTTATGAGGAAAATAAAAACGTGCTCCATAAGACGTAAGATGTGGCAACCGTATTCATCAATGAGACGTTATCTATTAAGATGGAATTGGTTAAAATATAACTCCATTAAGCCTTTCATAGTGATATTAGGAAGAGAGCAGTAGGCACTGTTTTAATGAGATAGAACTTAAAATTATCATATCTTTCTTTCCCTTAATTGTGAGCTCTCTAGCCGCTATGTGGATAGCGTACGGGCCTTTGGTGTGAGAGACCCGGGTTCGATTCCCCGCTGGAGCACATATGGCTCGGATCCACGTTGAACTGTAGGTTCACATCTCCTATAGCCTCGTTGCTGAAAGGTACGCTAAACTCTAATCTTACTAACTTTCACTTACCGTTTCCAGAGTTGTGTGTAAACAAAAGCGCAAAAAACTGAAAGGAACATTTTGCAAACTTTCTTCAGAAATGGAGAGTGTGCCCGTAATTTATTTAAGTCAGCACAAAAATGTTGAGAATTTAAAAATGTGTATATATTGCTGGAAAAAATGACCTATGTACTGATGGGAGACAATGAATGATGTTCGTTCTGGCGACTGGTTCTTTATTTAAATCCTCGTTCTTTTTCAGTACCTCGTATGTATGTATGTACAGTATTTAAATTAATGCATAGACACACCTTTCAGTACATCAATTGAAGAGTCGGAAAATAATAAAAAATACCGCTGCTGCCGCTGTTCTGTTCACTGGGAGGAGGACATATATCGTTGCATCACTTGTCACTGGCTGACCCACTTTCGCCAGATGCTCCCTTCGATTGGGAAGAGATGCTGCAAGAAGTACACAACAGGTCATTCCAGTCGTATGAGCTGGCGACAACTTCTAGACCGTACAATATTCCACTCCCTTTTTCTGATGCTTTTCCCTTTAATATTCATGTTATTTCTTCTTCCTTTTTGTAAGAAAACAAAAATCTTCCCTTTCCTTTCTTTAAAGTCATCCTTTCATTCTTGTGGAGCCCTTTCACACACACACACACACACACACACACACACACACACACACACAATATACAGCGAATGTTTTTTTTTCTGCTTTTCCTTACTTCTGTGGCTTCCTAGTATGTTGCAATATAAACAGGGATCATAATACTTTACTTGAGTATATGTGGAACCTAATTCTTCTTTTTTTTTCGTTAATCAATGTTGAAGCGAGTGTCCAAATCAGGTGTGTGTTACGTGGAGGATTGTATGTTTTTTTAAAAAAAGTTACATATCACATATTATCATGTTTCGCTTTTCGTCTCTTCATCAATCAGGTCTACGTAGTATTAACTCTGCCAAATTGTTTTATAAGCAACAAGATTTTCTTCTTTTAATACGGTGAGGCAAACATGTGAGTTACGAAACCTATATCTGATATACAGTATAAGTAGTGTTCTATCATCAATGTAGTAATTTAACTCTAATTGCTACGAGGCTTTCATGTAAAATTATCCCCTTTTTTAACCTCTTCATCTTGACAAAAGAATCCTCTTCTGTACTAATTTACATTACTTGGCAATTTTCCTTGTTTTCATCTACCAATTTTCTCTCATTTTTTAAAATGTAATATGCCTGCTTTTCAATAAACGTAGTTAACCATTATGGAAGAATAGATAATTCCGGAGCGGGGGCAGGTGACTCAGTAGTAGAGCGCTTATTTCTGGTACGTTGGGTCCGTGGGTCGATCCCCGGCCAAGTAAATTTGTGGTGGACAACATTGTGCTCGTAGGTTTTCTCGGGATACTCCCGTTTCCTCCCACTTTCTCATTCCACCAATTTCTTCTCTCATCATTCACTTGGTTTAATCATCGTTCCCTTAGTCTAATTAGCATAATCGTAGGACTTGAACTCAAAGGTTTCATTTCAATTCAAAGATAAGTCTGATCTCTGAACTTTCGTGATTCAGAATCGAATTTCAATCTCCCATTGTCAAAGGGACCCTCAACTGCTAAGCTCCCAGAGCCACATGCTGTTTTCTGCGATTGCTGATTATTCTTTGTGCCCCAACCCACAAGGTAATTTAGTCCTCCCTGCTGGTAGTAGTTAGCTAACGCGCCTTTGGTGCAGCGGGTCCTGGATTTGATTTTTGGTGGGAGACCAGCCAGAACACAGACTATGATAGCTTATATCCTAATACATGATTATTACTATAAACTTTCAGAAATATATAAATAACAGCTTAAATTATTTTTGTCACTCAAATATTTGGGGGATTGGCCCTCCGGCCCCGTGCTAGACCCACCACTGGTGAGAAGACCTTGAAATTTGAATGCATGAATCTGCTTGTGTTTCTTCCTTAAACTGTAGGTCTATGTCTCGTGTAGCCTCGGTGCTGAAAAAATACTTTAAACTTAACAACAAGAATAATCAAACCAACCAGCCAGGAAGGCAGTTTCTGGTAATTATTTTCTTGAAAAAAATCTAGAAGAACACATAATGAAATATGGAGGTATCATGCTATTAGCTATGGAGGAAATGACAACAACAAAAATTACTTGAACACCGCGACTGAAATATACAGAGAAAATAATACAAGATATACGGTACATGAAAATGAAAAGTCTGGCTCAGGAATCAGGACAGAGTGGAGATCGAAAGCTGCGTCAAAACTATCAAAAGATTTCTAACCAGCGAATAATAATAAGATTGTCTAGAAGGAATCGAGTTAGTAGTCCTGTTTACTTTCTTTACTATACCTATTCCGATGTTTTCATAGCATTTTTTTATATTGCTGGCAGGGAAATATCGAGAAAGTATACCCCCCCCCAAAAAAAAATTGCACAAACATTCTACTACATTTTCTTAGAAACTTTTTGATTGAAGAAAAAAATATAAGTATTGTCCACAACATATTTGCGTTTAAATTTGTGTGTAAAATTAAGTTCACGTGTACAAAGCTTTTCGTTTGTTACCATTGAACGAGATCTGGTTTCCTTACACTTTTACAAGTCAAGAATAGTCTACTTTCATTGCGAAAATGCACATTTGTGTAATGAGACTATAATTATTGACTTTATTGACTGGTTAGCAACGAGGGTATATGAAACATGACCGTATAACTTAACGCGGAATCCAAACCACATGAGCTTCTACCAGGAATTGAACTCAGGCCTTGCACGCCGAAGGCGCGTATTATAACAATATAGACACAAGCGAGCTCATTCAGTTTTTATAAACATACATGATCATCCTAATTCCAATTATCAATCTATTTCTTTTCTCCAATTTTCAGTTAGCATATTCTTTTTAGGACCTGGGCGAAAGGAAATCACTAATAAACCTTTACAAGCAGCATTATTCTGTGATACAATGCCCTTTATAAAAGAATAATTAATGGAATGGAATGAAATGAAAGAATTGGCGGAATTAGAATATGAAGGGAAATGACACAATCTCTAAAAGTTAATGCCCACAATGTATTCCACCACAAACACTCTTCAGAGCTCCGTCTTAGCTATACGGTGCTGATGACAGGAGTTCGACTCCAAATGGGAACTCATGTAGTTCGACTCCAACGTTAAACTGTAGCTCCATGTCTTATATAACCTCTGTGATGAAGGTCACTCGCTCTCTATGGTCGCACTTTTCACACGACATTGTTCAAAAAGACACTGCCTCTTCTCCAAACATGTATTACGTTTGGAACGTTCTAGAGGTGATCTCAGTCCAACCATTAGTTGTTACCGAGTATGATTTCCCACCATATGTTAAATGAGACATTTCAATTGCATCAGCCCAATACTTACACGAGACATTGTCAAACATCCGAAATTGCGATTAGGGACTATATTTACTTCTATAGTTATCTTCTACTGGTTTAATAACCTTGTCTACGTACGTTAGTTAGGATGGGCTAGTTTCTGTCTTTGAATGAAATGTCAGCCATGGAATACCTACTGCGTTTTGATGCAACTAACTGAATTGCAGTAATATATGCAGTGCATTATATGGGATATTTTTAGTTCTATAAAGAAGATAAAAATATAGACCTAGATCTGGAGAAACATTGTTTAGGATATGGGCGGTTGAAGGTAATTTTAAACTAATTCGTCTCACTGATATACCATAAAAATAAGTAATGTAAAGAGCTAAAACAGCGAAAACTGTATTGTTATGTTACGACAGCCTACAGACAACATGTGAAATCATCATCGACTAGCAGAACAGTGAGTGAAAATCAAAGTTAACAACCGATCTGGATCGACGTGTGTTAAAGCGAATAGTGGCACGAAAGCACAAGACAACAGTGTTCCTGATAACCGCTGAGATGAACAAACATCTCCAGGACCCTATATCAACCAAAACCATTCAAAGAGAAGTGTACCGGTATGCTGCGAACATTCATGCTAGGGTTGCCGTCCCTAAACCTTTAGTGATTTAATGCAGTAAAGTGAAGAGAGTGGTGCCAAAAGTATAACATTTGGACACAACAGCGGTGGGAACGTGTGATATGGTAAGACGAACAAATCTTCGTTCACATTATTTCAGACCAAAGAACGTGTTTATTTGTGAGGGTCTACGCAGAAGCAGTTCATGTTGATGTCTAGTGTATATTGTGAAACATAGAGGGCCTCTGTAATGGTTTGGAGGGATATCATTGCGTGGCTTGGAACCACTGGTTATCCTGCCTGGGAAGATCAATGCACAGCACTCATTCTGGACGATCATCTCTATCCCATGGTCCAGACCGTGTTTCCTTATGAACACCCTTTGTCCCAAGATGACAACACTCCTATATACGCTGCTGGATGAGTTAATGCATGGTTTGATGAGCACGAGGTACGAGCACGAGTAGAACGTCTCATCTGGTGTTCTCAGTCCCCAGATCTTAATATCATTGAACTTTCGTGGGTTATTTTGGTGGCTGAAGTCCGTGATCGGTTTCCACGTCCGGTGACACTTTCAAAACTTGAGACCGTTTGGTATGAGGAATGACTGTGTATTCCCGTACAAACTGTAGAACTTGTATTTGTTCATCCCACGTAGAATGCAAGCTATAATTCGGACCAGGAGGGTCCAACCTCCTACTAATAAAAGTTATGTGAGATTGCACAGTATTTGTATTTTTTTTCTTTTTTGTCCAATTGCTATAGTTTCCAGAAAATTTCTACTCATTACTTCATTAACATTAATTACCAATTGTATATTAATACACTAGAAGTACCTCACCTAACGAATCGTGCAATGTTAAAGATACTGAGAAGCCGTTTCTTATCTGTGCATCGAGAACATTTTCTCTCAGAAGCGAGAGTTTAAAATTCTCATTCCTCAGAAATTATCGAAAGTGGAGGAAGTCGTTCGAAGCGAAACATACATCTATAATGTTTTACTTAAGGAACGAGAAGTGCTATATCTAGTTTCTATACGGATATGTTGTCGCTGCACAGATAGAAAACGGTTTTTCAAATTTGAGAGATTATTTTTAACAGTATGTATATGTTTGCGGTAAACCGGCCATTTTAAACAAACTAACAAAAATTGGTAGTCGCTGATCGGAAGAAGCGACTCAAAGAAATTTTCACTGTTTTTGCGTTCCATTAAATAAGAAAATAATACTACATGTATTACATTACTTTTTTTTAATGAACTTTCACATTTCAAATAAGAACTTCCTTTACTATAGATGCACTACATTAATTTAGAAAGAACAAATCTCTTTGTTTTCCGAGAGCTACGTATTGTACACGTTGTAAAGAAAGAGAGGAAAGAATTGGTCCTTTCTAAAGTCGGATAATGTTCCCAATCACATGCATATTCATAATGAAGAAGGATGCAGTCCACCTAAGCACAATTGGAGAAGATGAAGTATTTGCCGGAGGGGATTGGGTGTGGAGCTGATCCCCGCGTGCCGACTGTCATGGTTTGTCGGATAATTTACAAGCAAAAGAGGTTGGGTCGTCTGCGCAGAAGGTTACCAGATAACCTACAATGCTTTTTTAGCTCTTCTTTCTCTCTCACTCACACACACACACACACACATACATGTACACCTTTCCTTTCTTTTCTTTCTTTCTTTACCTTTATTTTTAATACTCTAACTGTCCTTTCATTGCTTCGATGTGGGCCTGTCAGGTTACAAAAGAAAATGCCTGCAATAAAAACAAGAAAGATCTCCACATACGCATTTTGTATATGATGGACGCATTTATTCAATGGTTTTAGCTTTGTAGTGGTAGGTAGGTGGACACTCAAGTGTGTTGTTTAAAACAAGAAGTAACGTGTGTATCTATTGTCTTCCGAATAGAAAACGAAATGAATTAATATAGTTGAATGTGTGTGTGTGCACGGAAAAAGGTGTAACGTTAGACTGAAACAGGTGGAGCAATATTATAATGATCTTACCTCATATTACTGGAGTTTTCTTTCTTTCTTTCTTTCTTTATTTTTTTAGACTGGATTTTACAGGGCGATAAGCATTAGCAACTTGCACTTAGAGATTATAATTCAATAATGTTATAAAGAAAAAGATCAAAGTTAAATATAGGAGAAGCGCTCAAGTCAAATAGGAATGTGTAAAACTTCTGAATTTTTAAATTAAAGGAATAAAATTTCAGAAAGTGGGAGCTGCGTTTATTTTTCGATGTATTCTCTTGTTACATTAATACTCTTATTCCATCATTTAACTACTGCCTGGGGAAACTTCGACATAGAAAGATTTTATCAGTACACTTGAACAGGGGCAGACCAAGGGTCGGGCAACCCTGGCGACTTCCCGGGGCGCCACAGCTAGGGGGACGCCAAAACGAGCCTCAGAAAGTAAATTTTATAATGTGTTTTCTACTGACTTTTTTGGTTTATATTCTTGTAAAGTACCGTCAACTACATTATCTTTTTCCATCCCATCACGAAAGAAGAAAGTTTCATGCTACTAGGGGGGCTGTATCGCCGCCCCAAACTGTCGACTTTTGTTGAAAGTTGTGTTTAGGAGATGTCATTGTTTTGCTATGTACAGTCCTAGTCAAATCATTCATTTCGACAGTGTTTGTGAAATCGAATATACCACTCTGCAACAACATAGGAGGGGGTTCGAAGCGGCACTGCGAAAAGAAAAGTAAATAAATAAATAAATAAATAAATAAATAATAATAATAATAATAATAATAATAATAATAATAATAATAATAATAATAATAACATTCAGCAACTACCTTTGAATCCTTCCTCCCGCGGCGTAAAATATATGTGAGAGAAATGTGTTTATTGGTATTTTAGTTTATTAGAATAGATTATTACATAGACGGATATATGGTAGAATGACTCCTGATGTTATTGATAATATAACAGAACAATTGACAATATAGCAGTAATCATGTCACCATTAGTAGTATTCAATAAATGCTGTTCGATATTTGTTTATACATACCGGTACATAAATAATAATAAAAAAGGACAATGTAATTGGTACCATATGCATATTTTTAAGTACTAAATATACCTATATAATGTATTTGAGTATTATTGTTTCTTTTTGAAAAATGGGTTTAAAATATTTAAATCATTGTAATAAAATGTAAAATATAGGCTAGGACTATGAGGGCGCCAAAATGTCACTTTGCCCGGGTGAAAATTTTGCTTTGATCCGCCCGTGCAGTTGAACCATTCTAGCGGAAACCGCTTCACTTCGTCACTTGTGCTGAAATGCTGCTGCCCTCTGGGGAACTCTTTTAGAGATTTAAAGTACACATAAATGCTTGCTATGAGATGGGAACTACCAGGGCAAGGATCCCCACCGACAAATATACGGAACTCATTTGAAACATCGAGTGTATACCTCTCATTACAGGACTGTAGCACACGTTGTTTTATGCACATACTAATGCTATTCCTTGCTATTTTTTACTATAATTACCGATTTTTGAACTGGTCTGTAACATATGCGCGTACAGTACCGTATTGATACAGGCCCGTATCCACGGAAGGTCTAGTGAGGCCACTCTCCTAAATTTTTGCTGCCCCCCCTAAAATTTTCACTGTAGGCTTGCAATTGAACTATAATATGATTGGATCGGGCCCCCCTAACTTTTACCGCCCCCTACATTTTTGAGCTGGTTACCGGCCTGCACTGATATTCTTTTCTTTGTTTATTTACAATACTTTAAGTTAAATCTTGCATATTAACCACTGCATATTACGTACTTCCATATTAACTAGAGCTCTGAAACGTTATACAGGTCCGTAATCCAGGTGTGAATAACAATATTTTCACATAATTTTCGCTGTACCTTATCAGTTTACTTTAAAATTTATAAAATTGATTGTTTAAAAATAAATACCGGGCTTCTGCTGCTTATACAACCAGACTCTCACTGCTTCGGTTCGTTTAAGACAACTAGTTGATCATATCAATCTTGAAAGAATTACTTTAAAACTGATAATAAAAAACAGCGGTGCAAATCTCTCTTCAACATTGGGAGGGGGGGTGAGACCGTTCCATAATAATTTTTTTTAAAGCGATGTGCAGAATATTTATGAAGTTGAAAAACAATATTGTGGAGGATCAGGGAGCAGAGTTGTCTTCAACATTGGGAGTCGGGCAATTTGAAGCTTATTCTTGTTGGACATCACTTTCATCTCATGTTCCCTTGTGGCAATCGGACAAAAATCATCACTTTTTCCCCCCAAAATCACATTTGAAATCGGATTATTGGGGGAGACAGTCCCCCCAGTCCCAAGATTAGAGCTGACATCTCCCCGTCATCCCCCTGGGATTTGTGCCAGTGATAAAAAGCAAAAGAAAATAATAACTTCTAAAAAGGAAATAATGGCGACAGTTCCCATATTTTCACGAATAACGGTCATGGGACGATTTCTGTGTAACTTTGGGAGGTAGAGAGAAAGTGGCGAGATACATGATCAGATATAATCCACAAGAAATCCATTAAAAATTTGATACAAATATCAGGAATCCAAGAATACCTTGGAGGATTGCCCCTCGGTGCTCTCATAATTGGCGCCCATACTCACGGTAACCTTAAGGTGCTGTATCATTTAAAATCAATCATATTCCGTAGTTTCTATGCAACCTGTACATCAACAAAGCATTGTTGGTTGCATATGACAAAGGGATATGCATATTTTCTCACTACTAATGTTCTTTAGCCCTTAATTAATGATACCCTAATTACCATTACCAGGGGTTTTGTTTCCAATTCTAATAAAAGGCGCTGGGCGCCGGCTCATTTAATTAAAATGATCATAAAGTAACATCCGAAATTAAATGATCCGGGGACCAACAAATCCTCACAAGTGAAAATTTTACCCATTATCGGCCAAGGTAGAAAACAGCAAGAATGTGTTTCTCGTAACTTGCTCAGAAACACAGATAAACCACTTGCAAGGAAATCTAACAACTAACGGCATGCGCCAATAAACTAAGTGGATGAGTCAAAACCATTGAATTAAAAAGCATAATAGTATTTATTTGGCTGAGCTCTAATACGTATTTATACAATTTCAATTATATTATAATATAAAGATTGCTAAGAATATTTATCCGCTGTTCTTTTAAAATAAAGAGACATCACATACTTCTAAAACTTCACATGCATCACATATGTGCTACTTGGTGTACATCAAATAGCATATGTTTCTCCTTCTCTCTTCACGTTGGGAACCCACTACGTGTTCTTTCTTTTGTCGCGTTCAAAGTGAGATAGGCCGTAGATTATAGCTGCTTGGTAGGCTCGTCGACTGGATACCAGCGTTGCGTCTGTAGTGTTACATCACTCGGATGGCTGTATGAACGTCACCTACAGAGTTCTATGGGGGAGACTACCACAATGGATAAAGCATAACGTATTTTTGGCATCGTTTGTTTCTGGTGAGATCTAAAAACAAATGTGGTACATCTCGAAATTTACAATGATTATTTTGCTGTGATTGATAAATGTTATAGTGAAAGAGGAACGAACTGCACTTCCGAATGTTGAATTTTCCAAAAGGAGAACCCTGAAAGAATGAATAGATTCAAGTTAAAGGAAGTGAGGAAACTAGAGTTGATCCCAAGACGAGACAAAATCAAATTTTCGTGACAAGATATGTATTTTCCGAGACGAGGCAATACTTTCACAACATTTTTTTTGAGACTAAATAGCCTCAACTCTTGTCTTGTACCAAACCGTAAAGAAACCATACAAAATGAAAAGAAGTATGAATTAATATTATCCAGTCTTCTTTTTTTATTAATATTAATAATATTAATGTTAATAATAAATCTTTGTTTATCTAGCAATCATATTGTTTATAACGGAAAACTCAACTTTTGGAACCTTGAACCTTGTACTCCCGTCATCTTCAGAAACGATTAAATCATTTGATCTCATGTATTTTTTTCTTAAAATATAACACCCTTCTCCAGAAAGGACAAATTTCCTAAAAGGAGAAAAGAGCTGTCTTTCTTTATCGGAATTTTCTTCAAAAGCATGTTAGAGCATTCCTTCTTTCAGTTATTTTATGATCAACTATTTATTTCTTCCATGCGTTTCTGGCCCTAAAGTTAATTTTAACAACTTATAGTTCTTCTACACAAGAAAGTAAATTCCTTTATATGTAATTCCTGAGAAAAGTTGATAATCACATTCAGCATAACATGATAATTTTACACAGAGAAAAAATAGTTATCGTCTTCACTTCGTACAAGAATTTCTTATTAAATGGAACAGTGAATAAAATGAAATACATAAATGAAATTTGATGTATTGTGTAATTGTTAGATTTCCGTAGTATGCAATGCATTAATATGGAAAATGGGGACCACGGTGGGTTAGTGGTAGAGGGGTCACCTGTAGTGCGTAATGTCAATAGTTTGTATCTCACCTTGTGCCAAATGGGCTTTGTAGTGGACAAAAACGGTGAGCGAAGGTTTTCTCTGATTTTCCCGCTTCTTTTTCATTCTACCATTTTGCTCATCATCAGTAGGTCTCCCTTAGCCTCGAAGCATAATTGTGAGACGTTAAACTAAAATAAATAAATAAATAAACAAGAACTTTAGGACTCCCCCAAAAAACAACAAACAGGAAAACACACCATACTGAGTTAATTAATAGTTTGGGTTTGGCTACAATATATGCGGTTCTCCAGATATAAGGCCTACAGGAAATTTTTGTTGAAATGTATTGGATATTTTGGGTCAATTGGATCAGGGATCACTTTGAACGACCCCTAAATCGAGTTTTCGTTGTTTTCTATGAAATAAGTATATCATACTGAGTAAAGTCACAGTTTGGGTTTGGTTACAATGTATGTATTTCTCCAGATACAAGGCGTACAAGAAAATTTTTTGATTGAAATATATTGGATCTTTTGATCCAAAAAGATGAAAAATACATGTACTACAGGTAGAGGTTTTGCGCAGATGCAGATATATCTGCGGAAATATCAATGCATATTCGCATTATATCTAACTGTAATGAAAAAAAAAAGTAGTCTAAATATGAAAATTTACTTTCAGAATAACAAAACTGTCCAAATAATAAATGCTTGTTTATTCATGGAAGATGTAGAAAATATTTTTTCATGAATTTTACCACACGTATGAAATATGGATTGAATACAAATCATGCCCATTATTACTGTGAGTATTACGTTTATGATCTTGGATGAGGGCAAAGCCATACTGTATTGTCATCAACCCATAACAGTGGACACACGCATTTTTCTGTAATAGCCTCTTTCAAACAATAATAAAAAAAGAGAAATTGAAACGCATTCATTTGAAAATAAAAAAATAATAAAAGCCTTAAATAATATAGATGCTTAATAATTCTGTTAGTAGCCTTGTATAATAAGACTAATTGTTCCTCAGGTGTAAACGGTAATTACATGATGCGGCTTCTAACTTTTGATAGTAAGCGGAGAATATGATGGAGAACCATTAATAATATTTCATTTCTTTTTTTAAAAAAAAAATGAAGCCCTAAGTGAGAATGTGTTTAGAATTTTGATTTCACTTCCCCTTCGGGATCTTTATAGTCTCCCATCCCCCCACCCTATTCTTGTAGGTATCAGCTTAGCGTATGATGGCTAATTGAGGTTGCTTTTGTTGGCTAACATGCTCGGTGCAACAGTTGTACTCATTGACGCTTGAGGCTACAATGAACTGAGAGTAAAAGCTAGCTGGAATCATCATTGAAGCTACAGTATGTGAACATTGACCCATAAACTGTAAAGCGAATGAGCCAACAAGCATGTAATGTTATATATATATGACCTTAAGTATGCGGCATGTGAAAGAGAATACCATTAAAGTGTTTTAATCAGTCCCAATTTTACAATAATTACTCCGTAATTGTCGAATGGGAATGTATTTTATAATCATGGCTTCGATTCTTGACCGGGGAACATAGTGTCATGAAAACGTGAAGGAAACTAGATCTGAATTAAGAGGAAGCAAACGTTGGTATAGAAAACCATATATACTGTGTGTAGATTCAACACATATTATCTAATTAACCTGTCTCAGATCTTATATTAATGGGCATCCTAGTAGCTACAAGATTAGTGTTTCTGTCTTTGGTGTTGGGGACCTAGTTCAATTTCTGGTGGGAGCATTCCCTCGCTTAAATAATATAAAATTTTGATTACAACCGCCCTCATTAACTCTCCTCTTAATCTGAGATCCATCGTTAATTTGTGTATCCATGTCTCATATACAATTTGTAGTTCGGTGCTGGAAGGAGGCTCAAAATAACCAATCACCTATGTCGTGTTTTAACTTCGGAAATACGAACCTTTAACAATAGTTCCGTACGTAAAATGTAACTTTAATTCTGAGTGTGGTTTGGTAGCTCACTTGGAATAATGTCACCGTATTCATGTGCACTTTACACACACGAATTGTTAGCAAATTAATATTGTTCTGGAATCAAAAATTAGTGAATCCAATACATCTTTTTTTCTCGCACCCTTGACGTAGAAAACCACAGATCTATTTCAGGCGCGAATTCATTTGGTTTGAATTGCACGTTAGGGGTCTTCACTACAGCGAAATTAAACTATCGCTAATTTTTGAGTTTTTTCTGTAATATCTTCAAAACAAATAAAAATATTCGAAAAACAGAAACGTAGTGAATACGATTTTACGCATGATACCTTTACCACAATTTACTTATCCGGTTTTGGTATCCCGCTATTTACAGAACCTGCAAAAAATGCTAAATCTTTCTACAGTTGCAAATCGAAAGCAGATAGATGAGTTGTGATGAAGGTATCACATGCAAAATTGTATTATCTAATTCACTATGTTTCTGCTTTACGAGTATTTTTCTTTTGAAGATATTAGAGAAAAACTCTAAAATTAGCCGTAGTTTAATTTTGCTGTAGTGAAGACCCTTAAGCTATAATTCAATGTATTAAATAGCATCGATACTGAAAGAAAAGTACTGATTATAGCATCGGTACGGAACACAAACATACACTCACTCATAGAATCAACCAAAACTTGTGATTAATCATTGAATGTTTTCAAATATTGGACTGTTTTAGGAATTTTTGAAGATACTGAAGAATATTTCTGGGATTTACGTCGGTGTATACTAAGAAACACGCATTGAAAATTAGCCCAAATTCTAGAGTTTAAGGAAAAATTTCCAAAAAATATATTTTGTTTAATTTATTGAATAAATTCCCAGATACTGCAGAACTTTGCCATTTCACACAGGAATATCTTAACAAAAGAAAGAAAAAACAAGACAATAAAAAAAAAAACAATGTCAACAAAGAGTGTAAAAGTAATATTATTTCGCCAGATCTCGTTTAATTGCTCTTTCAAACACCAGGTAGCACGAAAAATAATAATAATAATAATAATAATAATAATAATAATAATAATAATAATAATAATAATAAACGTTCACATCAGTTGCTACTTGATGATAACAGTTCGGTATTCAGTTCAAAAGAGGCCTCTGTATAATTGCCAACCTAGGGAGGGCAAGATGAAATAGGTGGGTATTCCAGGTTATGTGGGAAGGGGCACGTAAGGATAGTTCCTAAACTAATGTTTCCGATATTAAATTTCCATTAACTATTTCATGAAGAAATTTCAGGTCAAAGTTATTTCTGTGTACTCCCGAAGTCTAGGTATTAAGATGTCTCAAGAGTTCCTCCGTAGATAATATTCGAAATAAGGGAACACGAATCCCCCAGTTCCTAAAAAAAGTTACAATGGGCAATGATAGTTAAGGGGACGGCGGGAAGTCATGCCACTACCTACCGTCCCCGCACTTTTTCAGATCTACTTTTGCCCCATCATATTATAGTTCATTTGCAAGCCTATCGCGAAAATTTTACGGTAGGGGGCAGTAAAAATTTAGGGGTCCCGGCTCCCTAGACCCCCCGTGGATAGGTTTACTCACCTGTTAAGTACGGTAGTAGATTGTGTCTATTGTGATTAGCTCTCTCTTACTAGTGACACATTCTACTAACAGTGGCTCAATCTCCTAATAATGACCCACCTAATCCTTTCAATGGCGCACATATTTTTTTGCGATTTTTCTCGCGTGTCAACGGGTAGATAGCAGATATAATCAGCACATCATATCCCATCGCTACTTTCTAGTTCAGTGTTGCTATTTCTCTCATTCAAAAAGCTATCAAGTTGCTTGTGTTCCTTGCGGGAATCGAATCCATTTTTCTTTTTCTTTTTTTCTTTTTCTTGTTTTCGCATTAAGGCACGTGTGCTAATCATCCAATTACACTTAAGCACTGACACAAATAACAAATATATTTTTCTTGAATTGTGAAGAAAATGAAGGAAAATAACAGACTGAAACTTATATTACGATTGGTAATTAAAAGTAAGGCCAAAATTGGTGAAAAAGTAACAGATTATTAACGAAAATTACATACATCTAAGTACAAATCCCTTATCTCGGTACTATCACAGATAACATTAAAAAGGAAACATTATAGGCCCTCAACTGAAGATCACTTTATCTAAAGTTCACAAAATTAACGAGTTATGCTCAGTGAACATGAGTTTCATATCATAATGTGAGCGTGAGGTCGAGTGAGTTTGAGCTGATCTTCTTCGTACCTGTACAGTTAGAGTACAGCCTACAGATGACGAGAAGAACCCTAAAACAGGGTAAGCGGGGAAAGTTCAACGACACAGTCAAGTCCATTTTCGGTTTTTGAGGTGTGGTCTATATTTAGATGTCATCTGCTACTCCGGGTAGTTACCTGTGTGCTATTCTGTGGTGTCATTTGAAAACCCCGTGCAAAAAGTGGACGAGCCCATACCTACGTCACACTAGTTCTGCTAGGGTTCTTCTCGTTATCTGTGAGCTGTACGTCGGTTCGATTCAAGGTGGGAGTTCACGTGGTTCGGATCCCACTTCAAGCTATAGGTCCACGTTTCATACAGCGTCGCTTGTGAAAGACACACTCACTAAAATCAAACTAGTCAAGTGAGTGTGATGTCGAATTTGTGCGCTGGCATTATTCGTAACATAGGGTCTCCTTGAAATAATCGGCTCCAGGGTCTCAAAATCCTTAATCCGCACCTGGAGCGATCAACTGAAACCCGTTTGTTCTTTGTATTATTGGTATAGTGTGTAGGAGGATATTGTTCGTTTAATAGTGTGTAGTGGCTAATGTTCCTGTGTGTTGTGTGTAGGAATGTTGTTCATATGTGTTTCCGTTTTGCAGGTATGACAAATGAAAGATGGCGTTCAAGATTCCCAATCCGTCCAAACAGGACCAGCGTGCCGTCATCCAGTTTCTGAGTGCCGAAGGTTGTCAATCAGCTGAAGTGTTCCGGCGTATGAAAGACGTGTATGGTGATGCATGTGTCTCCAAAACAACAGTGGTAGACCGGGCTAAAATGTTTCCTAAAGGGCATGAACAAACCACTGATTATTCCCGTCCTGGTCAAGCCCATGTTGTTGCCACAGAAGACACGCGTGAAAAGGTGAATGCGGCTATAGCTGCGGATAGACGCATTAGTATTCAATTCATAGCGAATGGGTTAAACATGAGTTATGGTACTGCTCAGAAAATTGTGAAAGATCTGGGGTATCATAAAGTGTGCAGTGGATCCCCAGGATGTTGACGGAAGACCAAAAGTTGGAGCGTATGGGTTACACCATTGAACATTTGTCACGCTACCATTTGGAAGGTAACGACTTTTTGCTGCGCATTGTTGCTGAGGATGAAACTTGGTGCCATTATTTTGAACCGAGTTCAAAGTCTTCCAGTATGTCCCCTCATCTCCATGTCCCAAAAAGTTCAAGACACAACCATCTGCGGGCAAAGTTCTAGTGTCTGTGTTCTTTGATTGCCATGGACCATTATTGCTCTACTTCAAGGAACCAATCCATCGACGGCGCACGCTACTGTCAGACCTTGACACAGTTAGGAGAGCCATCAAAAACAAAAGGCCTGGTTTATTGACCGCTGGAGTCATTGCATGACAACGTGCGTCCACACGTAGCAAACCAAGTGCAGGATTTGTTTCAACGATTCAAGTGGGAAATGTTGCGACACCCGCCCTAAAGCCCTGACCTTTCACCTTGTGACTTTCACATCTTTGGGTCTCTAAAGAAGGCATTGAAAGGTCAGAGATTTCAGTCTGACGCTGAGGTTCAGGACGCTATGTGTAATAGGTTTGATAGTCAGCCGTTATACACGGATGGCACTTGTAAGTTACTGACACAGTTGGACAAGTGTCTCAATGCTCATGGTGACTTCTGAACAATATTTTTTCTGCATTATAGACGCCTCTAGATAGTGTACAAGTTTCCGCTCGAAATAATTTTTTTTCATGAATTATGACCACTGAACGGGTTTCAATTGATCGCCCCTTTATGATCTGTTGTAACCAGTTGGCCAAGTTTTTTAAAAATACTTTCAAAATTAGAAAATGTATTTCAAGAAATTTGCAGAATTGTTATCGTAACTTCCTTGGCTGAAAAATTTACTCTGTATTAATAATGTAAGTTGTTGACCAATTCTTCAAATAATTCTAAGTTAGAATTAGTAATTTATTTCAAGAACTTGGCAGTATCGATATTATAACTTACCTCGACTGAAGAGTTTAGTAGGTACATTGATAATTGTACTTTTTTGTACTCGTTTGATACTTGGCTTCTTTTTGACATGGAATGTTTTTGATTGTGATATCAGACCTTTACGTAGATTTAATTTGACTGGTTTCTGCACTTCATATAGCCTACTTCAATATAGTTGGTAGAAACTAGTTCTAAAAAAAAAAAAAATAAGATTACAAGAAACCAATACCACATTCGCGCCTAGCAGTAAATTCCTGTAGGGGGCGCGGTGGCTCAGTGGCAGAGCGTTCACCGCCGGTGCTTGAAGTCCCTGGTTCGAGCCCAGTTCGCGCCGTGTGGACTTTGTGGTGTAGAAACACCGTGCTCGTAGTTTTTCTTGGGTTCTCCCGTTTCCTCACACTTTCTTCATTCCACCATTTCATTCATTTCTCATCATCACCGTCTCCTTTAGCCTAACCGGCATAACCGAGGGAAGTAAACCTTTAAGATTTCATTTATTTTTTTTTAATTTCTGTAATCTGATACTCTAAATGATCTGTAATTTTATTCAAATTTTGGAGCCATTTCTTCAAACTGGTAGCCGAAAAATATATTTCACATGACTATGTATTATATTTTTAATATGTTGATTTGAAGGGTAGCCCTATTGGTCTAACAAGGCACAAGTCATTTTTGTGGGAATTATTTATACTTTTTTCTTCCTATTTCGATTCTATTAGAGGGCTACTCTGTAAAGTTGATGGCACTCTTTCCGCACTCCAGCTGTGGTACCCGAAATGATAACAACAATTGTTTAATTTTTCCATTAGTCAGCAGTGATTTCTTGAAAATGACCATTTCAATCTCGTCCACAGTTTACACGAAAAATGCAACTTTGGTGGGTTAATTTCTTAACCTTCCATGAACTTTCGCACTTAAGCTTTAGTAACTTGGTAGAACTTTTCATTACTAATCAGCAGAGGAGCTATGGGACTCACTGTAGAGGACTCATCTCACGTGTGAAGGGTCCCTCCTTAAATTCTGGCTGGTACCTTGTGGGCTTTGTAGTAGACAAATACCGTATACATAGTTTTTTCGGGTTTGAAAATACATTTTCATTTGCTTTTAAAAATCATCGGGCCTCCCTTAGTTGTGGGGGCCCCTGGAACAATTGCTCTACCTTTAATATGAGCCTACTTGTAACTATCTGCAATTTGATGTTACTGATATTATTATAGTTACAGTCAGCAGTTATGTCTTTTTGAAAAAAAAAAAAAAAAAGATCATTTCGGTCTATATAAGGGATATTCTGGGGGTTAATGGCGCTGTTTGGCTCCCTTAGCTGAGGTATCTGAAAGGTTAGGATTTCCTGGAAATTGTACAGTCAGCGACAAATGTTCATTTCGTTTGATGGAATTAGTTTCGTAAATAACTTCAGAATGAAAGGACACTTTTAGTACAGTTTTCAGTAAATTCTGTACGTTCCAGCCATACCACCGTTGAACGTTTTAGCCATACACCGTTATTCCCGAAATAAATTTCCAAATTCCCACCCAAAATAAAAAAAAAAAAACTTTTGATATACAATACCTAGAAACCCTGTCTTAAAATCTCACCCCTGATCCCCTGATTGAAGGTAAAAACCTCTCAGGGTAACTGGCTTCTGGATGGCAATTTTAATATATATTGAAATATCTTCCAGCGAATGTGATAAGATGTCCTCAAAGATGAACCTTGCAATAGATCACCTCTAGTTCTATGAGTGACTTCTGCCAGTGACGTGTTGTGGAAAATCAGCGCCCGGGGCGAGAGTATATGACGGCGCCCCTATATATATATTCCAAGTAATTTTTCCTGTTTTTTCCTTTTCTCTCTCCCGAATTTTGCGCCCTCTTTACTTCGGCGCCCGTGGCCGTTGCCCCGTTCGTCCCCCTACCCCGGCACGGTACTGACTTCTGCACTATTGTTAATCAGAATACAGTTAGCAAATATTAATATATGGGATCACGGCTGATCTGAGATTGTCATTCTGCAGTTGATATGAAAAGAAAGAAGCGATCTTGAGGTGATGATTTCATATTGAAGAATACGGTACATTAAAAAGTGATGAAGTTGCTGTGGTAACAAATTCATACTGTGTTCCAGCACACTTTCTTCCAGAAAAGATGCATTGGATTGTAGCATTATTTTGATTTCTGTATTTGTAAAAAATATTTTAAATTGTAAAGTTCAATGTTAAAAGGTCAATTAGGCTAATGCATCGGAACAAGGAAAAAAATTAAGAGATGACACAAAGCAAAGGCATTATATTCAAACAGAATACAAATGCAAAAGCATAAACATGTTGTAAAGCGGAAATGTTAAGAAACAACTGAGATTGTAATTTCCTGTGTTTTCAAAAAACACTTAGTAGAACCACGAGTTGCCATAATTTCATCTTACGCACACATATTGATCAAGCCATGAGGTGACAAAGATCTGATGTGAAAATAATAATCATAAAAAAAGGCATCGATTCAAGAATGAGAACAATGAATTAAGGGTCTTCACTACTGCGAAATTAAACTACCGCTAATTTTAGAGTTTTTCTGTAATATCCTTAAAATAAATAAAAATATTAGAAAATGAGAAACGTAGTGAACTAGACAATACGATTTTGCATGTGATACCGTTATCACAACTCATCTATCTGCTTTCGATTTGCAGCTGTAGATATATTTAACAGTTTTTGCGGGTTCTGTAAATAGTGGCATACCAAAAGCATATAGGTAAATTGTGGTAAAGGTATCACATGCAGAATCGTATTGTCTAGTTCACTACGTTTCTGCTTTTGGAATATTTTTTATTTGTTTTGAAGATATTAAAGAAAAACTTTAAAATTAGCGGTAGTTTAATTTCCCTGTAGTGAAGAACCTTAAGGAAGTGTTTAGTTCGTATAAAGTATTAAGATTTGGATGCTTCGGGGGTGAGTAAGGGTTCATTCATTGTCGCTCAGTCATTCAGCCAGTCTCCAAACCCGTTAGGTTATTCATCATGAAGTCATTCTACATCTAAAAAATGGATTTAGTTCTGTCCAGAAAGGTCTCAGCAGTGGCGGCTGGTACTATATGTTGCATGGTTGTGCAACCGGATATTTTTTTAAATACTAAAAATATTTTTAAGTGTTAAAGTAGTGTATCAGTAAAAAATAAACCTTTGCTCTTGAGCGCAAAACAGTATTGATGCATTTCTGAAAAAAGTCAATTAAAATACGGAAAGAAAGAGAGAGATTTACCTTTCCAGTGGCAGCGAACGTTGCCACTGGAAGCAGTAACATTGAGCATATGGCAGCGAGCTCCTATCTCTTAACATGGGGAAGTGGATTTATTCTTGCAATGCTCCTATCTTCCCGTATTGGTCCCTTACGGTTGCATTTTTTCCGCAACTGGTCAGCTTCTGTAATAGTTACGAATTCCTCCGCTTAGCAGCGCTTGACTCAGTTGATAGGGTGAGGAAGATACAGACGCGTGGAAGAAAGAAGTTATTCACAAAACATAAACTCGCAAAGAACAAATATAAATCTGGTGGTAGCAGGGACGGATCCAGGCTGAAAGTTTGGGGGGCGGTCGTTCGAAGTCAATAGATTTTATTTAACATTTATAATACAAAGGTGAAAATTCTTGGGATAAGATTTATTTTTTAAAAAAATTATATTCTGGGGGGGGGGAAGGGGGGTCAATCGAGTCTCCAAGAAGAAAATGTCTTACTACGGGTCTAATTCCTAGCTCTGTGTCCTTCGTGCACATGATTCCGTGTTCGATTTCCGGCGGAAAGCATAAATTAATATCAAATCATTCACTTCCAATACTCACTGTTAAAAATACTTTCTTAAATCTTGAGAAACCGTTTCTTATCTGTGCACCGAGAATATATTTTCTTAGAAACAAGAATTTGAAACTCTTATTAATGAGAAATGAAGAAAAGTAGATGAGGTTGTATAAAGCAAAACGAGAAAATATACTGTTACTTTCCTAATGAATGAGAATTACCAAATCTCATTTCTAAGAAAATATTGTCTTGGTGCACAGATAAGAAGCAATTTCTCAAATTTAAGAAATTATTTTTAACAGTGCTCATGTCTTCTTTCGCCTAATTTGCTGGAATGTTAAACTTTTTTTTTTTTTTTTTAATTTTCAAAGGAAAACATCTTAGATTTCATGCTTCTTTACAGACAAAAAAATACGTGGTTCCTGAAAATGGACTTTTTGTTCCGTATATTTATACAAAGAAATGCTAACAAAATGCATATTGTCGGAGGAGAGAGGTGTTTCTGGACCCCAAAGAAAATAAAGCGGAAAATATTTGCGGTAGCGATGCTTTCTATTTTCGAGAAACTAGGCGAGCAGCATTTCAGATTTCAATAAAGTCATAGAAAAATTTGAAGCCCGAAAGATCGAAGAAAGACCTTCCATTCTAAAATAATGCATAGTTTATATAATTAAATAATTTTGTTTAACTGCGTGCATGCAATTTTCTTGCTTTTTTTTCTTCTTTTCGGATTAACGCCATCATTCATGGCTTACAGCACATACTATATATTCGATTTATCTCGTGTCCAATAACATGAGTGTAGAGGTTTTGTATATAAATAGTGTATAAACGTACATTGATAGTGGTTGTTTGAAAAAAAGGAAATAGCTTATATATTAAATTAATATTCGAGAAATAATTTAATCAATAATATACAAATAGAGCTTAAAAGACTTTCCTCTTCATATTTCCTGAATATTTCTTGGATAGGACTCAAGAATGCTGGGGGAGGGGAACACTTGCACGTACCTACATACCTTTGATATTGCAACATTGCAACCGGTGCTTGTACAGACTACGATCCGCTACTGGGTCTCAGTAAGTCATCTTGGAGTCTTGCAATCATTTATCATTTTCATCTGTGGACTGAGAAATTACGTATCATCCAAAACTAATGTTGGTCCAGTAACCGTATGTTTAATTCTCATATCACCTAGAGGAAAGATTAGAGGCTGCAATCGTAACAACCAACAGCATATAGAAGTAATCAAGATCAACACCGCAGAATCAACAGGAGGGAGCAGCAGGTTCAACGCCGCTAATACAAAAAGGTGTTCCAATACCAAACAGGTTAGTTTTGCTCATTATGTGATGTTGTGTTTATCGGCAAATCGTGTATGGGTCTATTCTGCTAGGATGATTTAAAACACATCCATCCATCATTAACATTAAATCTACAGTACATTAAAACATCTCCCAACATAGTAAATTCACTGTTTTATTTAAGCAAGTACAAGCAACCCATAAACGGGGTTAGGGTGGTTAAAAGCAACTATTCACAATAGAGTGTAAGTAGACAGTGCTGGTTCACTCTGGTATCTAAAACTAAAAGTTTAGTTTATCGCCCATACAAGATACCAGAATGAGGTATAGCAATAGGATATTCAAATGTTATATTCAAATGTTCAATAAATGATGCGAGGAACTTCAGAACTTTCGGAACGAGGAACTTTTTTCATGAGTAGTTCACTGGACGAACTCTTACAAACAGGAACTTAACGGAAGATGGAAAATTACTTGGAATTGACTTTCCAGTTTGATTAACACTAACAATATGCACACATACACAGATGTTCTATTTAAGAAAAAAGAAAAGAAAAAAAGTGAAGTGTAATGTCTCTCTTTTCTGGGCTCTAACAAGTAGGAAGACACAAAAATTATGACCTGTACACTCTTTTAAGTTTAGAAAAACAGAACAAATGAATTAAAAAAAGAAAAATAAGATTTGAAACCAATCGCCAATAATTCTTCCCTAACACTCAACCATCGCTTTCAACGTCACCACAAGAATTATTCCTTCGAAAGAGCAATACTACACACTATAGAAATGCAGGTAGAAAATACGGTAATTGTTTCTTTCTTATTTCTTCTCGTCCTGTGAACAAGGAAAATATATTTCAATCACGTATGTAGTTATTCAATTATACGAGGGTTGACGCTCGTTTTCTCTTAAAGGCTTCAGTTATTGTATTTATGACTTCTCGCTTCCAGGCGTTTTTAACCTGTATTCCACACAGCCCCACCTTTCTTTTTTTCTCTTTCGTTTAACATTTATTTCTTTCCGTTTTGTAAAGAAGCAGTTCCCGGCAGGAGTCCAGGACTTCATGGAAAGACCTCACCTTAGGAAGCTAAGGACCACAATGACCCTGTGTGCTCCGAAGGCGCCTGGGCTAGGCAACAGAGGGTTTAAAATAAAATAAAAAAGCACCAAGGCGTGGCTTTCGATAGCTCGTATATAATGTATGGCGCAAGCAAGAACCAGCTGATGCCTTTCTTTCTCCAATTAACTTTTTAAGATCTTACTGCAAGCTATTCACTGGAACCGTTCAATTTCTTTGGAGAAAAAAAAAAATGTTGGAGAAATTTATGAAAAATTATTCCTGTCTTGTTTTTAGTATATGAAACTACTACTTTCTTTCTTGTTAATTTTAGAAAGGATGGGAAAAGGTAATTTCTTTATCAGATTCCACATACTATAATGATTTTATATATTTTTGTTTTATATACTGGAAAGTATACACTATATACTCGGAAACGTATACAATTTACACATTCGTAGGGTTAGAAATAAAATGAAATGGTATTTTAGTGTAAGGCAGTCGTAGTAGGGTTAGAAATGAAATGAAATGATTTTTTAGTGTAAGACATTCGTTGTAAGGTTAGAAATGAAATGAAATGAAATTTTTTAGTCTGATTTAAGTAAAGGTGCATGTTTTTTACCAGTATATGTATGAGTACCGCTTATTACATATAGTGAACTTAGGGAGTAATTGCCATTCTTCCTTGCTAATGTCACTCCTAACCAAGACGCATCTTCCACTGTAACTCCGAATTAGATGACAGGAGATACTTCGAGAAATACAAACGATTAAATGAAACGTTCTACGATTATGCCCTCTAGGCCGAATGAGGTAAATGCTTTACGAAAGTGAGTAATTATGAGCTACTTGATGAAATGGAAAAGTAGGAGGATACAGAAGAACCTCGAGAAGATCCGCAGATATGATGTTAACTGTCATACAGTGACTTAACTTGGGATCGATCCAGGGATCACTAACACCACAGGTCACCGTGCTCCCAAAAAATATTGAAGTATCTAACGTTGTTCTTATAAGGGTTCAGAAGACCTACCCGCTGCTACGCCACTGGGCTTACAAACTACAATTCTTTTCTTTTTAAATACTATTCAGGATGCAAATCTGTAAACAAATAACAAAACGGACCTGTAATAAACACTGAAACCGGATATTGTATATCTGTACTAGCAAATTAATCTTCCTACAAATTGTCTGAAGGACATTTCAACAGTTAAAGGGAAGGGTGAACACAATTATACAAAAGCGGTAATTCGTGTGTGCAGAAGTGAACGTTAAGGTATATCAGTTGATTAATTAGTCGTTTGGTGATTAAAAGAAAAGTAGCTTAGTTAATGAAACTAAATTATAGAAAGAAAAAAAAACTTCTGGGCATTGTGTAGTAGTACAATATTCTAAAATCGTGACAAAAAGTAAATAACAGAAAAGCCTGAGGTATTGCCATCTGGAAGCGGATGTAGAAAACACAAAACTGTTTTTTTTGTTCAGATGACTCCAAAAGGTGTCCCTGGTAGCGGGTATTATGAAATGGTGGTCAAAAAGGGGGGAATTCCACAAGACTTGTTAATACGGAATTACTAATAATAATCACATAGATACAGATAATACATATACATAAATAAAATTAATGAAAAAAAAAAGAACATTGAGAATAGAAAAAAGAGGACTTTTCTTTTTTTTAATCTGCCTTTATATATACACATACAAGAGTTTCAAGGTTAATAGCTTTGAATAAAGATCACCGCCACAAAACGTTCCGATTTATTTCCACTCAGGGTCAAGATCATTATGCATAAATTGTTTTCCACTGTATAACTTCTTAGCATAAATTAAAGAAAAGGAACAAAAAAAGTACCAAGAGAATCAAGAAATAATGATTAACGGATTTCATTTACTTACAGATAGTACTGGCGGTGGCGAATGCTCCCGCGTTGTCTAGTGGACAATATTTTGCGTCCCTTTTCTCGGCGTACGTCCATATTAAATTCATGTAAGTAAATTTACAAGGACTATGTGTGTCACTGTTAGAAGTATATGTGTGTCACTGTTAGGAGTATATGTGTGTATCACCGTTGGAAGTATATCTGTGTATCACTGTTAGGAGTATGAGTGTCACTGTTAGGAATGTAAGTGTGTGTTACTGTTATGAGTATATGTGTGTCACTGTTAAGAGTATATGTGTGTAACTTCTAGGAGTATATGTGTGTGTCATAGTTGAGACTATATGAATGTGTCACAGTTAGGAGTATATGTATGTGTTACAGTTGAGAGTATATGAATGTGTCACAGTTAGGAGTATATATGTGTAACTTTTAGGAGTATATGTGTGTGTCACAGTTGAGACTATATGAATGTGTCACAGTTAGGAGTATATGTGTGTGTTACAGTTGAGACTATATGAATGTGTCACAATTAGGAGTATATGATGCAAGTAGCAAGAAAGTTTTCAGCCAGTTGGCACGTGCTTCCTTTTTGTCTTTCTACACTTGCCCTTTGAAGGGGTACTTTCATACGATCTGCCTTTTGTGACACTTGCAAGCGATACTTTAGATCCTTAGCAGAACGTCATATTATCACTGGCCTTTCATTGGCTATTGACTTAGCGCCAGCGTAAAACGATTGCGTCAAGCTTGAATGGAACACTGAATGCAAGGTTGCTCCCACCTAACTTCGTTACTGGAATCCAGCTTGCTGTATGCTTGCACGCTTTTCAGTCAAGCCTGATGGAAGCTTGCCGAATTACAATGCAAGCTTACAGCAAGCGATTTGCAAGTTGTCTCTGCTATTAGGGGAGTGTGTCATAGAAGTATATGAGTGTGTCACTGTTAGTAGTAGATGTGTGTGTCATCATTAGGACAAGATGACACACAGATGCAATTTAATAGTTAACAGCATACATTTTACATACATAATGCAATGTGTATAAGTACACAAACAATCTGCTTCAGCATAATCATTGATTATGTTAACATTGATTATTGTCATAGAACGACTGACTTTTTAGCGCCACAAAAGTTTGCTTTTCTCTCTGAAACTATGCATCAAAATTTACCCTTAAAGCATGCCATTTTGTTCAGCTTGATCTGATTTATCGACTGGTAATTGTTTCAACTTTGCACAATGCAGAAATTAAACTTCAAGAGCTAATCTTATTTTTGGGCTATTTCTCATTAACCGTATTATAAATGCGATGAGGATAGATGACGTGGTTGTCGTTCAGTATAAATTTTTAGATTTAAATATTTTTTGCTAATTTTCTTGAAAATTACGCATACGAATTTACTTCCACCAACATCAGTTTCTTCTGCTGAATCTATAAATCGGTAAGTGTCTCATCTTTTTTTTTTTTTTTTTTTTTTTTTTTTTTTGTCGTTATAGTAATTTAATAGAAATATTCGTCTGAAACAAAAGCGCCTGATTTGTACCAACTTCCGTGCTTCAGCATACAGTGGTTTAAAAGAACAAATTCTAGTAAAATAACCGCTTCATCCTCTTCGAGATGAAATTTTTAAAATATGATATAATAAAAGAATGCCCCAATTGATAACATGTTACGATCAGGGCTGTATGTAACTTATGGGGGCAGGGGGCAACTGGCCCCCAGGGAAGCTCCCCACCGTTTGAGGGGGCCCATTTTTAAGTCAAAATTTTCTTAGTCCATATAGATACGAACATGAAATTACGAATGAAGCATCGAACAGGTTCACTACATTACATAAACAAAACAGCACACAAACTGTAAATAAAACAAAAATGATTCCTGGACCTGTTTCAGTAAAAAATGTCTACTGTTAGGGTCCCTAGAAATAATATATATTCGTATGGCTTTGAGATTTGTCAATATTGTCCCCTTAATTAATTTGTCATGCATAGGACGAGTCCAGGAGTGTAACTAACGGTCCCGCAGACCTAGCCGTGCGGAAGGGCCCGCAGGCACCGAGAGTCCATAAAGAGTAAGAGAAAGATGGAAAGAGGGAGCCCAGGAATTAGAAAAGCAACTTTTTCTAGGGGGGCCAAATACGCGTATTAATGCTTGCTGTCCCCAGAAAAATCTAAATTACGGTGCTGGTTACGATTCATCATTTCATGACAGGAATGAATAGCTCCGCTACTGATGTCTTTATTAAACGCTTAGTTAATCAATCAACCAGAATCACTGCGATGTAAAAACTAGTTTCTGCGTGGTAATGTAGGTTGCAATCGCATATCTCTTTACTCACACGTCGTCTATATTAAATTTGTGAGAAACATCCTATTGTAAGGTCACGGTGGATCAGTATTAGAACCCTCATCTCTGGTGTCCAACAGTCTTAATTCGATCGCATGCCATGTGGATTTCTGCTTCGAACAACGTCATGCCTGCGAGTTGCTCGGAATTTCCCCGTTATCTCCTACATACTCATTCCACCATTAATCTCCAATCTATTAATTTTTCTTAAATACGGTGTCCTTTATCCTTCAGAACATAATTGTGGGGCGTTACACAAATATAATTTCATTTCAAGAAATATTCTAAATTGTGTTTACATTGTACAAATTCGCTAAGGAGTGGTGGTTCATGTTATTACTTTACGACAATGATATCAATTCATTTTCTTAACCTCACAGCTTTCAAAAATTTTGATCTAAAAGTTTCGTTTTTTATATGATACTCGTAGATAATTGTTTAAATGAGTTTTCTAATTTCGTACCAGGTCTGCCAGGCACCAAATAGATCAATAATGTCATCTACTGTTAGTTTCTAGGATAATATTTTAGGATAACGTTTTTAGATATAAAGAAATCATTTGCTTAGATTCTAAAGAAACACATTCAAAAGTTATTAATTTTAATGTAACTAATATAACTACCACTATATTCCCAGGTCTTAGAATACGAGTTGGATGCTATTAGTTGGATGGTGTGTTGGATGTTCTGCATATAGAATTTCAACGGTTTTATTGCAGACTTTCAACACCAGTCTTAGTTTATTCTTGTAGTGGTGATTTTATTATCTATACGTCAGCGCTTTCCAATTTGTGGAACAATTTATTTTTATTAAACTTTATGTTGCTCAATCTGAGATATTTGCAATGCACATTATCTAGGTTTCAATTGAGAAAAACAGAATACAAAAGATGAAAGAAGAAATAAGAAAATTACTAATCAATACTGAAAGATATACATAGAAAACATTAACATCAATAAATTGAACTATTAATTCGTAAGTGGTGCCTATTCCAACATATTCATTCGGATTAATAAACTAGACTAGCTGCACGTTGCATGCCTTCCAAAATGACACCTATTCTTGACGAGACAGTAAAAAATGTTAACTTTATTAGAAGCTGTCCTCTTAATTCTGTTATTTTAGCTCTTTGTAATGAAATGGGGAGAGATCAAGAATACTTATTATTACACACAGAATTTCGCTGTCTGTCTCGGGGTAAGGTTCTGACATGGTTGTTTGATCTTCGTGACGAACTAAGGTTGTTCCTCACTGATTCTACTGTAATTCGAGTTAACACACAATTTAAACGATTTCACATGACTGTTGTCTCTTGCTTAGTTGGCGGGCATTTTTATCATTTTAAATATTTTGAGACTTCAAGGTATACTTGTTATCAGTGGCGTATTTAAGGGGGCTTAAGCTCCCCCGAAATTTTATTTCCTATATTAAAGTAAATGAAATATTTTGCAGAATTTTCACATTTCCAGGACTAAAGTTAGCAAAGCCCCTTTCGAAACAAAATAGTAAATACGGCATTGGCTGTCACTATTTTCTGTACAACAAAGATAATCCACAACCAAAAGCAAGAAATTAAATTTGTGATGCGATCGTTTGGAGAAAGGAAAATACTATTTCTTTCACACACTCACTGTGAGTGATATCATTAATTTCAGTAAACAACACTTTTTTGGCGATGTGTTGAAACTATAATTGAACATTTGAGATTACCAACGTCGCAACTAAGTCTATATTTTCCGATTTGTCCTGTAACAAACAAAAAATATGATCGGGTGAAAACTGTCTTTTTAAACTCGTAACATGGTCTTCATCTATCGAAGAAAAATAAAATATCGAGTTGTCTGTTCGAAGTGCTGTACTGCTGTTTCCTTTGTTACTGTTACTGTAGTTTTGGTTTCAGTCTAAGCCTGCTTATTCTTGCACAGGCTATATAAGACATTTGGCTCTACATATTTAAGGGAGACATATTTTCATCTCGTACATATAAAAACCAAACACACGAACATACATTGTAGGGATCTTATTTGTAAATTTTTCCCATATTGTTAAGTTTTTTTTTTATAATAACATATTTTGTTGTAAATTTCATATATTATTAATATTATTAGATATTTCTAAGATTTCGTTTACGTCAATTAGTTAGTCAGGTCATTATTTAACTAGCTTATATGTGGGCGAAGTGATATTAATGATCAAGTTGTTACCCATCGAAATGCATATATTTAGGAAAATTCTTATCTGTGAATTTATAGGAAAATTCTGTGAATTTATACAATTTTAGTATCCTCATATTCTAAATATTCGATCTCATTGTGATAAATATTTTTCAAAATTATTCACTCAAAAACTTCGATGATTATCAGAAACAGGCTGATTATATTGTAATGTGTGTTTCAAACATTCCACACGTGATCCCATTTATAAACAACAACCACGTGCACTTTACTATGGAATACTACAATTGCAGACCACAGAGAGAACAACGACACCACCACCCTAACAGCACAATCACATAGCAGGCCTATTCCTATTATGTTCCCTCAGGTACATGGAAATGTGTCCAGTATATGCCTTATGTACTTCTGAGAGAGAAATCACATGGATGGCAAGTGATAGTTACAGTCTATGTCCGCCCCTAGGCACATGCCTGACAGGTACCTGGGGAACGTGCCTATTATGTTCTAGGTATGTTCCCCACGCCGTAAGCGTCAATAAACCACAAAATTGCTTCCCCAAAATATGCTAAATCGCCTACATGCGTAACGTATTTACATTAAGGTGAGCCTAAAAAACACTTTAAACAAGTAAAAAAGAAAGTACTCCAGGGTGGGCGCGAACCACCTTTGGATTACTAGCCGCGTGCTCTACCGACTTGGCCACGGAGGCAATAAAGGCAACGTCGCTTGTAGAGGGATAAATTGTTGAGGTCTTTTGAATTTGGCTAATCAGAGTGCTCCTTTAACCGCGTATATTCGACGATAACCGTTTGGGATCAGATAAAATCTGCTCGCCATGTAATTTTATAACAAAATGACGAGTGTCTATTTATTTCATAGTTTTTTTCCATGTTCACTTTCAAATAATCGGCGACAGTTGCCATCTAATAAAGTTGATGCGTTTGTTGCTTTTAGTACACAAATACTTAGAAAAACAAGCAACGAATGCATCAAATGTGGGAGGTGAATTTAGAACACCTAAATGTTGCATACCTAGCACATCTTGTGCTGTTAGAATATCTGAAACAGTATGTAGTTAAAGGACGTACCTAGAGCATGACAGATATATGTCCCAAGTGACGACATAAAAACAAATGACTGTTAGAGTGCAAAACTGAGCCAGGTATATAAATGCTATATTTGTGGTACCTAGTTGCAAATATCAATTAGGTGCAACAAGTACCTAAAATTGTAGGTAACTGAAGTACATACTTAGCACATGAATATCATATATGCCAAGTGTCGGGTACCTAAAAAGTAGCTGGGACACCTAAATGGCACATTCCTAGCACATCCTGTGCTGTTAGGGCAGTCATATGACGACGAGGGAACAGTAGCGCCACCACCACACTGGTGCGCTTATATACCCAAAAGGATTCTATGGACAGCTATCAGTCTTGGGTGGTCAATCATTTCTTTAGCTTGCTCGGAGTTCTGTCGGGATTCCTAACCTCAGTCACTTAACTTTCTTCGGAGTTGTGGCTTTTTCTAACCCCCTCTCTGCTTGTTTCGGAGCATCGGGGATTCCTAATCCACTCCACCTAGCTTGCAGCGGAGCACTGTGGAGATCCTGCCCTAGGCTACTAGGACTCTGGATCACATTTCTCTACCTTATGTTACAGAAATTACATTATTGCATTATTCTCTAGAATGCTGTTTATGGAAGACTTATATAATCAAATCGGTAGTGGGTGACGATTCCGGTCTACCAAAGCTCTACCTACCGCTACACAGGGAGAACTTTACAATATTCTTAGTATTGTATATGTTTATTTTTCCATGTCTTTTAATATGGCGTTGTCATGGAAACAGGCGTGTGAACCTCTGATTTGCTAAACGTCTAGGGTTGAGATTAGGTACATGATGGTGTTTTAACAACGAAGATAGCTGTACAGGATTTCTTCTCCTGGATAAATGTTGCAATTTTGCAAGTTTTAGCAGAAATAAGGTTCGTTAGATACTTGAAATTTAATTAGTAAAGTCCAAAAGCAAGTATTAAACTGATATTGTAAAAGAAAATTAACTAAAAAAAATTGTGAGGTGAGCAGATAAGTTATTATATCATCAATGATTTATCTTGTTTCATATGCTTGTTGATCAGTAAATCCTGAGCAGTACCATAAGCTGAAACATTATTTTGGTTGAGTTTCTTCAAAATTAAGGTAAAACTAGATACAACATTTTGGAGGTTTTAATATTGTAGTTCAAAGTACTTTTACTCGGCAGAAGTTGAATTCTGAGAGGATATAAAAGGCAATGAACATGATTTGCGGCTAATTTTATTTTACATACTTCTTCCACATAGTAAAATGACTGTATTTCCGAGCATTGCATAATATTTTGCTACCTGAATTACTAATATCTTGGCGGAATGGAAGAGAATTGGTGAACAAAAATGTAATTTTGTTTTCTAATTCAAAGACTTCAAATTTATAGTCATGATAAATTCTTCAAACTAGTTTTGTTCCGTAGAATAATACTTATTATTACACATATAGTCTCAGCAGATAAATATAAATGGACGAAGTACAGTTTAATGGATTGGAACAATGCACTGTAATGGATATTTTTATCTTGTTTAGAATTGTTCTTTGCTGATGTTTACAAAACTAATTCCCACAAATAGCCTATTTAGATTCGATGATCTTCCTATTTTGCTTCTGGTACAGAAGCATGCTTAGTAGCCCAGAAAAGATGGCTATGTGTTTATTATAAATATTACGACAATTTTATAGTGAAATGTGGATTATGAAATATGAAGAATAGGCCTACACGAAATTCCTATTTATGTGTGGGCCAATATTAGAGTAAAGTAGTGATGTATGTTATAATATGTGTAGAAAGCATGACTATTACCACATTTTAAATTTGATATGTATATTCACATTGCATGTACATAATGTATGTAGAAAATAACGATTTAATATACCATAGACTACCCTAGCACCACATGCAGTGGAAGTAGGAACTTCAGGAGTTCCAGCATTTAGTATTTAAAGCATTATGCTCAAAGCAGGGGTAAAAGTGAGGGGAAACGCGGAAGAACGCAGTCCCATCACCTCCAAAAAATATGTACGGTGTCCCCATTCCTAAAAAATTAAAATTGGGAAAGATAAGTAGGGGGACGGCGTGACGTCATGCCGCTACTTACCGTCCCCCTACCTTTTCAGGTCCACTTTTACCCCTGGATTAAAGTGTTTTGATACTTTCTCCCTCTCGTAACTTCCCGTCAGTGATGATTCCAGATGTTCTCCAATCTCCAGAAGGAATTTCATTACATTGGAGTTTAAAAGTAGTGTTACGAAGACATTGGAAATCTACATTGAGCACGATAGGATACATGGTCACGGGTAGAATTTCGTGGCTCCCAAGGGACGGGATTCCCTCTTCTTCCGTGCCACCTCCTGAAATTACCATTTCTACTGACTTTTCCTGGTTAACTTGTGCCGTAGTGATCTTTACATTGGTATTATAGAATAAAATGAATGAAAAAGGGATTTAATTTAAGATTAGAAACAGCGCTGTTTCCTTCTATATTATTATTATTATTATTATTATTATTATTATTATTATTATTATTATTATTATTATTATTATTATTATTATTATTTTGGTAACCTATTCACCTTCCTTTTTCCTCCCTGTATTCCACTACAGTATATTTTTGCGATAGAGAGTTGGTGTTTTCTTAATTTAAATTATCTGGTATTATGGTTAGTCTTTTGTCAATGTCATGTGATTGCTATACTTAAATTTGATTGGTTGTTTATCCTTCCGATGAAGGAGCTTTGAAATTAAGTGATTGGGCCCGTCACTTGTTCTCTTCGCGAGGTATGTGTTACACCATATGTTATAGTGTGTATAGTATATTTTATTTTGTGAATTTAAAAATTATTCTGGGTTTTTCCGTGAGTATAAAAAAAATGTAGATAGAAAATTGATAAATATTCTAATTGAACCTTCAGTTCATATATTGGTATTGAATTTCTATAATATAAATATGTGTATTTCAAATATGGTTGATGCTGAATATGTCTTGTGATAAGGCAGGAGCCATCTTGGACTTTTACTTCATGCAACATGTGCCTGATAAATTTTTCAGTAATTATAAATTTCTTGTGGTTTTTGCATGAATCGAAATTGTTTAAATCTGCTAGTAGTTGAAAATATTTTTCAAAATCGGACAAACTTTTACGAACTTTACAAATTCGTTGTTAGATTCAACATTACGTTTATATTAAAAAAAAAATAATAAAATTTGTTAGTTATCTGAATTTTTTTTTGTGTTGTTTATCAAGTAGAGTTATGTTCCTGCAACCTTTGAAGACTTATTATTATTTGTTGAACTTTAGCATACCATTCTCTTTCAGTAGCTTACATTTTTACGTGCGTTAAGCGGCGTTGTAAACCACATACCTGGCCCGGGAAACTCTTCTCGGAGGGGCTACTTGTTTGAGTAGAGGGAAGGGAACGTAAAACTTTCTTTCCTGATTTTCAAAGATTTAGTTTTTCTGGGAAGGGACGGTAATGGCAACATTACCCACCTTGGCTGTTACAAAAGAAGAGAACAAGTCTTATTTTTTTTATGGTATGCTTTAGAAGTTTAAAGTCAGTTATAGTCTTCATTGGTAAAATAAAGCAGGCGGGATTGAACCCAATTCTTGGCACATGTTAGTCAATATCCTTGCTTACTTGTTTATAGTCATCATGGCTTTTGGTGGTGATAGTTCCTTTTTTATGGATGAGATACCACTTTTTAAGGAAAATGAAAATGTAGAACACGCAGAGCAAAGAAAGGTCGAATCAATATTTTTAAAAGAAATTGTTACAATGAATCCAATTGACCAAAGACAGGTCGTAGAAACGTTATCAGAAGGAGAAGCAAAATTACTACTCTATAGATTCCTTGCAGATAAAACAGCTGACCCACAGTCGTCTGTTGACCTTGATAAGCAGGAGGTAGTTAACGTAGCACCTGTGAGTAATACAAACACGGTGCCTGTGGTACCAAGTGTTCTTTCACCTTTTGCTGGCTCGCTAGTTGATAAGAATGTGCAAGGTCAGGAATGTAACTTAACTTCTTCTTCGAATGTTTGTTTTTCAAAACTAGAACAGAATTCCGCAGCAATGGTACTTCGATCTTTCTTTGATAATTTACCAAGTTGTGATGGATCTAACCCTATAGTGTTATTTGAGTTTGTTAAACAAATAGATGAGTTTTATAATGTAGACCGTTTTCCCTTCCCGGCATTACTGTATTCCTTAAGAGGAAAAGTATCAGGTCCTTTAAAAAATGTATTACTGGAATTGCCTAGTCAGCTTCGTACCTGGGAGCTCACGCGAGATTATATTTTTCATAATTTATTATCGGAATGTGCTATACAATCCATAGTTGTTGAATATATGTATAAGCCCCAAGGCCAGGCAGAGAACTTGAAAGACTTTGTTAAACGTTTAGTCACAGTCGATCGCTTGCTTAAATTAAATTGTGGTGATGAGAGATTAATAAGTTTCATTACCAGTGGCGTTCTGCCTAGAATTAAAGAGAGGTTATTTTATAATCAGAAACCTAAAACTATGAGTGAATTACACCGACTGGTTAACGATTACACCTTTCATGAACTCTATTCTAGACAATTTGATTTTAAGGTGCGCTCTCAAGTAGGGTTGCCAGTTGTGAATAAAAACTTTACAAATAAACAAAAACAAAAAACTGTTGCGTGCTTTCTTTGTGGCGGTCCGCATTTAAAACGGAACTGTAGTTTAAATAAAAATTCGTCTTCATCTGTGTCGTTTGTTGGAAATAATGAAAAGAAAGTGTGCTCTGTAGAAGATAGTGGGGGCGTTGCCTTGGTGAACCTTAAGGTTGGGGATTTTTCAGTCGTCTCTGCCTTAGATTGTGGGTGCACGGCTAATTTAATTAGTTTGGACCTTTTTAATAAAGTTAAGAACTTAGATGAAGTCCGTGTTAATTATAAAGACTGTTTTCGTGGAAAAACTATTAACAGAGAAGCGTTAGTGTTACGTCCTTCAGTGTTGCTACCCTTGGTTATAGATGGATATAAGTTTCAGTGCAAGTTTTATGTGATGAAAAATCTTGAATATCCAATTCTTTTGGGACTCGATTGTTTTCGTCGAGAGGGATTATGTATTGACTTTGATAAAAACACGTTATATTGGACCAAGTCAAAAATAGAAGTTCCCTTAGTAAAATCTTCTCCCCCCTCCCCTCTTACTTATAACAAAAAGAAGTCTGTTGCTGGTTTTTATCCTTCCAGGGAGGGGAGTGTGAGCGAAGCTGCCGCCAAACTTTTCTTGGGAGATTCTTCGCCTCGTTCCCGTAGGCCCTGGACTTGTAAGAGAAATTTTGACAACGGAAGTAAACATCCTAGTAGGGAAGATTTGGATGCGACCAGGGCACCGCAGATAAGGAGCCGTAAACTTTCTAAGCCGACCAGGAGTGACACAGTGGGACTACATGGTTACAGGTACTCTTGCAGCGAAAATTTTTCTTCCAGGACATTTCATTTGCCTTCATCAAATTTAAAAAGAAAAACAAATGTTACTTCGGACTATAATTTTCAAAATAATATTTCAATGTTAGAAAATGAGCCCGTACCTGGGCCTTCTTCGCGACCTGATACTTGTAACGTAAATGACGAAAACGTCGGTGAGAAACGTGTAAATTGTGATGTTAATAATGCCAATTATGATAATGAAATAGGGGGCGATCCATTGTTATGTATGTTACAGTCAGGTGATGAGAGTAAGTGGGATATTACTGTAGAAGAGAGAAAGAAAATTATAGATGGTATAGATAAAAAGTTGTTGGAACAAGACAAGAGTTTAGGGGCTTATGTAGATAGGTTATTGAGTAAATATGATAATGTGATCACTCATCGTATAGGCTGCATTAGTGATTTTGTATACCATATCCAAAGAAAATCAGATGAAGTGATACGTGAGAGACAGTACCCTTTTTCGAGAACTCAGCAGAAGGAATTATCCCATATTATTGAACAATTATTGGAAAATAATGTTATTCGTCCTTCACTCTCTGAGTTTAGATCTCCTTGTTTTCTTGTTAAGAATAGGGATTCATCTTCCAGGCTAGTAGTAAATTTCGCTCGGGTGAACAATATCATTTGTGGAGATGGGGTCCCGTGTCCGAACCTCGACGAGTGTATTAGTTCGCTTTCTGATGCAAAAATTATGTCAATATTCGATGCCCGTCGAGCTTTCTTCCAGGTCCAGCTGTCCCCTGAGAGTAGACAGCTCACCGCCTTTGCTGTACAAGACAAATTATATGAGTACGATAGAGTACCGATGGGAATCTGCATTGGGACACAGGCTTTAATGAGGGCTCTTAACGATATATTGGGAGACTTGAGAGGAAAGGGGGTTGAATTCTACGCGGACGACATTGTCGTATATGGACGTTCTATTGAGGAACACAATTCCATGCTTGAACAAGTTCTCTCTCGTTTTTCGAACAGAGGCCTCACTCTCTCTCCCGACAAATGTAAGATATTGAGGACAAAAATTGAATTTTTGGGCTTCTTGATCGAGGATGGTGAGATTAAGATGTTACCCGAAAGGCTACAAGCAATTAGGGATATTAAACCCCCTCAAAACCGACGTGGCCTTGTGAAGATTTTGAGCTTTTTAAATTTCTATTCTCGTTTCTGTAATGATTTCGCGGGCCTTATCGAACCCTTATCGAGAATGCGTTCTCCACGTGAGAAGTTTGTTTGGGGTCCCAGAGAGGACTCTTGTTTGGAGCAAATAAAGCGAGCTTTTGAAGAACAGATTATTTTGTCCATCCCCAATTTAAATAAAAGATTTTATTTGCATGTAGATTCTACGTTGAGATCTCAAGCCGCAATTTTGTCTCAGAAAACGGACGAGGGCTTGTTGAAACCAGTTTGGTTTTTCAGTAAGACTTTAAAACCCGCTGATTTTAATAGAACAATATATCAATTGGAATTACTTGCCATATATAATGCGGTGATGCGCTTTCGTTCATTCTTGAGTAATGAATTTACTATATTTACAGATAATAATGCTCTCGTACACATGTTACGTAATCCGAAGAATTTAGGTCGTTATGGTAATATAGTACAAAATTTATTTGAATTTAAATTAAAAATTGTGCACATTTCGAGTGCGAAGAATTTTCAAGTGGATTTTTTGACGCGGATTTATGAAATCAATCCCACGGATGTAGACGTTGATCCTTGTTCCATTAATTCCGCGGAGAATTGTATGTTTAGTCTATGGAGTTTACCTCTGTCACATACCGATATTGTACAACATCAACGAACAGAAGCTGATACTAAAGATATCTATCGGGAGGTGGTTGAACATGGTGGGGAATACCAAGATTATAAGATTGTGAAGGATATCTTGTATCAAAATACTAAGGCGAAATATTCACCTTATAAGGTTTTGGTTCCCCGTTTACTTGTCCCTATGTTATTAAGTTATTATCATTCGATGTTACCCAATGGGGCTCACCTTGGGATTTTGAAGAGTTACAAGAAAATTTCCAAGTATTTCACTTGGAAGAACATGTACGATGAAGTTCGAGAGTATGTGAGGGGGTGCCATGAGTGCCAACTCTCGAAGGCTCGAAATTATCTACCTCAAGGGCAGTTGATCTCAGAATATTGTTCTGAGGTGAATGGCCATAACTACGTAGATTTGGCTGGGCCTCTCCCGTGTAGTTATGGATACCGATACATTCTACTTTGTCTCGATAATGCGTCTCGATTCCTTCATTTAGTTCCTTTACGTAATGCAACGAGCAAGCTTGTTATCAAAGCCCTGAATGATATTTTTTGTCGTTTCGGATTTTGTCGTTCTCTTACGAGCGATAGGGGTCCGTGTTTTTCTTCCGTAGAATTCAAGAATTTCCTTTTTGGAAATGGAATAAAACATATTAGGAGCTCTCCTTACTTTCCTGGTGGAAATGCAGTTGAGAAATACGTGAGATTAGTAAAAACTAGCCTGAAATCCTACTTGAATGGAAAACAGGAGAAATGGGCATATTTTATAAACCAACTGCAGTTTTCTCTAAATACTGCTGAACATTCAGAGTTGAAATTTTCTCCATTTAGATTGTTTCTTGGGAGAGATCCTATTGATACCTTGATGGTTAAGTGGAAAATTTCCTCTGAAGATATTGATGGCCCTAATAATGCCACTATATGGGAGCAAGCTTTAGAAAACATGCACAAAGCTTGGGAAGAGAGACGAAGGATATATAATAAGCGTACTGTTCCTGTTACCTTTGCTGTCGGTGATCGTGTTTTGATCAAATCACAGCAAAAGTCATCCCTACAGGATAAGGTTACAAAATCATTAGCCTTTTATTGGTTGGGTCCTGTTACTGTGATTGCTAAACCTACGGCAAATACATTAAAATGCAAAACAAATGATAATAAAATAGTCGTGACACATACTACTTTAGCTAAGCTCTACAGAGAGCCCAGAAATGTGTGTGGTGGAACCATGTAAGAAAAATTGTTGTTTCTTGAATTGTATATTTATTGTTCATGTTCATCATCATTCATTCGCTACTAACCCTTTTCATCATTTCATCTCATGCTCATTACTATATTGTATTGTACATATGTGTTTTGGTTTAAAATGAAAAATATTCTGAAGAATTTTTTTTTTTTTTTTTTGGAGGGGGATGTTGTGCCGTAGTGATCTTTACATTGGTATTATAGAATAAAATGAATGAAAAAGGGATTTAATTTAAGATTAGAAACAGCGCTGTTTCCTTCTATATTATTATTATTATTATTATTATTATTATTATTATTATTATTATTATTATTATTATTTTGGTAACCTATTCACCTTCCTTTTTCCTCCCTGTATTCCACTACAGTATATTTTTGCGATAGAGAGTTGGTGTTTTCTTAATTTAAATTATCTGGTATTATGGTTAGTCTTTTGTCAATGTCATGTGATTGCTATACTTAAATTTGATTGGTTGTTTATCCTTCCGATGAAGGAGCTTTGAAATTAAGTGATTGGGCCCGTCACTTGTTCTCTTCGCGAGGTATGTGTTACACCATATGTTATAGTGTGTATAGTATATTTTATTTTGTGAATTTAAAAATTATTCTGGGTTTTTCCGTGAGTATAAAAAAAATGTAGATAGAAAATTGATAAATATTCTAATTGAACCTTCAGTTCATATATTGGTATTGAATTTCTATAATATAAATATGTGTATTTCAAATATGGTTGATGCTGAATATGTCTTGTGATAAGGCAGGAGCCATCTTGGACTTTTACTTCATGCAACATGTGCCTGATAAATTTTTCAGTAATTATAAATTTCTTGTGGTTTTTGCATGAATCGAAATTGTTTAAATCTGCTAGTAGTTGAAAATATTTTTCAAAATCGGACAAACTTTTACGAACTTTACAAATTCGTTGTTAGATTCAACATTACGTTTATATTAAAAAAAAAATAATAAAATTTGTTAGTTATCTGAATTTTTTTTTGTGTTGTTTATCAAGTAGAGTTATGTTCCTGCAACCTTTGAAGACTTATTATTATTTGTTGAACTTTAGCATACCATTCTCTTTCAGTAGCTTACATTTTTACGTGCGTTAAGCGGCGTTGTAAACCACATACCTGGCCCGGGAAACTCTTCTCGGAGGGGCTACTTGTTTGAGTAGAGGGAAGGGAACGTAAAACTTTCTTTCCTGATTTTCAAAGATTTAGTTTTTCTGGGAAGGGACGGTAATGGCAACATTACCCACCTTGGCTGTTACAAACTTTCTTATTTCTTTGATACCAAATGTTATAATTGAAAGGTCGGTTCTTCTCAAAAATAGAGAGCAAAATGATCTCAGAAAGTAAGGTTCATAATTGTCTAATTGGTTCGTTGAATTGTAATTTAGCAACCCTTTTATCATGAGGTTATATGAGACGTGTACCTACAGCTTCATGTGGGATCCGAACCACATCTCCCACCGTAAATTGAACCCGGATCTCCTGCGTCAAAGGCGCGTACGCTAATCATTTAGTCAAGATGACGAACATTTGAAAAGCTGCGAGTTCTATTCCTGCACGATCAAATTGCTGAAGACAAATGGTGGGTTGTTTATTTCCCAAATATTTCCAATACAATTATATTGCAGAGAGAAAATACTGTTGAGAAATGAAACGTTTTATTAATATATTGCTATTTATATTACGAAGAATTACAGTATAAATCACCGTTATATGCGCTCATACAGTTAACTAATTTCTTAACCGTCCCTGGAACAGAAAATGATGTATGCAATTACAATTTGTCGTTTCTAGTTTCAATTATTTAATTACATACTTCTGGACAAGCGAACCACACCTATTAGTAAGCAATAACAACTTAAATATATGGAACATTTATTCTTCGTATTCTATTCCTGCTCTCTTTTCATTGTTTCATTGTGTCTGCGTAAATTATTGATTCGACAACAATGGTAATAACTTTATGATTATTCACGCTTTGTCAAGATGGCGATCAAGTAACAACGTATTAGCAAAAGCTGAAAAGGAGGAGTAAGAAACCAATTACGTTACTCCCATGATTCATAGCTTCGGACGTGACATATGTGTAGATAGCGTTATGTTCAACTGATTACATTTCTGGTTTGGCCGTTATTTAGTTCATGTTCACGTTTGAAAAGTACAACTTCTTTTCGAATATGTATCTAGGAGAAATGGCGCATTAAAGATAGTATTTTTATTTAATTAAATTTATTGGTTGTAATTAGTGGACCTAGTCAAAAGTTGTTCATGAACGATGCTGAAGCTCGTATGTGGTTTCATGTGGTAAAATGTTATTTTCTTATGGAGCCGATAACAAATTATACCTTTAATATATGGTGACCAGACAGTCCCGTTTTGGGCCGGAACAATCCCGTTTTTTTCTTATTCTCAAACGGGACGCCTAAATGTTCCTTTTTAAAGCAAAACTCTTCCGTATTTGTTATTCAAAATATAAATGATCACAGCAAATTGTACACCCTTTCGTTAAAATGATTGTGCATAGATCTATTTGTGGTACCAATACTCACTGGGAATTTTTCGTCCATCCCTGGAGTTTTTAATGCTCATAAGTGTTTGGAACTTTCGAAATGAAATGAATGAAATCTTTGAGTTTTACGTTCCACGGTTATGCCGGCTAGGCTAAAGGAGACGGTGATGTTGTGAAATGAATGAAATGGTGGAATGAAGAAAGTGGGAGGACACGGAAGAAATCCGAGAAAATCCACGCACAGGGTGTTTGTGCGTGAGTTTCCTCGGAGTTCTCCCGTTTCCTTCCACGCGTTATTTGTGTATTTTGTAACTTGAAAACATTGCTGACGCTCAAAATATAATATGGAATCAGAGGTCCCGTCCTTCCGATTCATACGCAGTCTGGTTTTGCACGTTAAAATTCTGGTCATCTTACTTTTAATATGTCCGATGAAGCTTCAATTGGTACAGCTCCATTTACATTGAATTCTTGTGCCGTTGTTTAAAAAAATCATTATATATATATTAGGTTCCTTGAGAAACCAGGGTCACAATGGCAGTGACATTTAGCGTGGATGATAGAGATGGTGGAAATACTGACATTGCATTTCGAAGGAAATTCAGAGAATCATTTCTTAACACAAGATTTATAACGAAAATGACGTTTATATTTTATATTTCGTTATATATGCCCACAGTCCGAATTGCAATATAAATCAACACGGCTAAACACCTTAATTTTATTTACCTATACTTGTAAAAACTACTGATTGCATGCATTGAAAATTAGACACATCAAATGCAGAACACCATTAACTTTTTATTCTCAAAACTTCATGAAAATTATTATTGTTGTCATAGTAACCAAGCAAAATAGCTATATTCTTTTTAACAACTCACATTACCTGATTATCAACATAAAATCCAAGAATCTTATAAAATATAGGATGTGCCCTTACAACAAAATCTTGAAGCCATACGTCACAGTTTCGCCAACCCTACTCTGCCCACTCTGCCCAATAGGATCGCAATGTTTTGATCCAATAATCATGGCGGAAACGAAAATAGCCAATCAGGTGATGCAAGAAACGAGAGTAGCCAATCAGACTTGGCGATGCTTGGTTGTTTTTTGGCTTCATTGATTTAATAGGATGAAGATACATATAGGCAGATCCTCTATTTTATAACATCCTTGATAAAATCAACATATATTCTACATTTCTTCTTCTTCTTCTTATCAAAACAATTGTGCACTTTTAAGCACCGTTGTCCAAAATAACTACAAGAAAATGAAAGTAATTTATCGCACAGATATACAATATCGTTGTAGCTTGACATAGTGTTTGTGCACAATAGACTTCATTCTTGTCCCAACCAAACAGAAAAAAACACATACACACACACGATGTGGTTTTGGCATGCCATTCATCTTCTTTCTCAACAACTTCCCGACAAATGTGGTCGAATTCTTCTATCTGCAACAGACCTGATTGTCATTATTTTTATATGGCAATTTCTGATCGTGGTCGAATAGTATGGTATAAGGTCCCTGAATACTTTGCCACTATTGCTGTATAAGGATCACAGATTTCTACACTTCAAAACAAGAAGCCATGTTAACACGATCCTGTAATGTCAGTTTCTCCACCATCTGAATTAGTCACTCACTCACTCACTCATGTTAGATGTCACTAGAGACCGGATGTTCAGGCACTAAAAACCTGGAAAATAGGCAGGCAAATAGGCACTTAAAATTTAAAAAATAGGCAGTTAAATAGTCACTGAAATGTAACTCAAAATAATGAAGATAAATACTCAATAAATTAAAAAATGAAATCAAGTTACAGATAATGTTCAAAGAATATAGAAACATGACCCTTACGTGTTTGTTAATATTTTCTTTTACTATATATATGGGTAGCGTTTATATATAAACGAAACTTCCATATATATTTGGTAAATAATTCTCTACAGCTCTTTATCACTTCACACAGTCCAAATTTTATACGCTTTATCAGTACACACAGCAGTCCAAAGTTTTATATCACTTTGCTAGTACACTTTGTAGTCCAAAATTTTACGATTTCTTATCACTACAAACAGCACTTATATTTTTTCGGAAGAGGCAGAATCCTTTATTGAAGTACTAAATTATATATTTTCCCCCAATAAAGTCCTATTTTGAAGAAAATACTTAGAATAGGCAATATTAAGCACTAAAGCAATTATTTAGGCAGAATGGGCGAAATAGGCAAAATAGGCAAAATAAAATTGGCTTAAATTGAAACTATAACCCGCCATATAAAGTTTAAAATATTATTTTTGATCATATCTTTAATATTAAAGAATAGGCATTTTGCCTAACATCCGGTCTCTAGATGTCACTAATGTTCTGCTCTTGGTTCCTCAGGGAACGTAGAATAAAATAAAAGCCATTGAAAATCCATTTTAAAAAAGACAGAACTATGACCATTTAAACTCAAATTGTGACTTCCCACTCACCTGGTATAATGAAAAGTGTTTATATCTCATGTTAAATCGGAACTTTCAATTTGTACTAGATGTACAGTGACAAAACAACCTTCTTTTCGTTTGATGAAATTAGGTTCGTAAATAACTTCAGAATGAAAACACAATTCAAGTATAGTTTTCAGTAAATTCAAAAGAATATAATTTTCTGTATGTTACAGCTATACCACCGTTATTCTCAAAATAAGTGTTACCAAACGAAAAGAACTTTTGTCTCTGACTGTGCACGTTTACACTCATGCTACCTCCTAGGTCAACGTTTCCCAACCGGTGTGCCGCGGCATACTGGTGTGCCGTGAATGGGCCGCTGGTGTGCCACAAGTAAATCGATACAAAATTATTAATTCTATAGCAATTAAATTGCAGGACATAGGGAAAAATGTGTATTTGTATTTCACATTACTATGAACCTCTAATATGAATCTACAATTTTAAGTTTCATCCCGCGTTACTTTTCTGTACATTTTTAATATTGAAAAAGGTATATTTTGTTATCATTGTTATGACGTTATGACCATTATTGCTTCTTTATTGTTGCAGACCATTTCGTAATTTCAAATTTTAAAATATTCAATCCTTTCGACAAAACAAACATGCATACGAATTACCTACATTTGTGTTTTAAAAGTAAAAAAGATTTGTTTGTTCGTTCGTTATTTAGTGATCTTCCTTGTTAGTGAAAGTTTGGATGCAGTTTTCGAAAAAGAAAGTGTATTTTTAAAAAGCTAAATCCAATATTTCATTGCAATTGTTTCTATTTTAACATTAGGATGAAATATAAACATAATGATTTACCATGGTGGAAAACCAGTGATCGAGAATTCAAGTTACACCCATAGTGTGCCGCAAATTGAAAAAGGTTGGGAAACGCTGTCCTACGTAATAATGTTATTCTATAAAAGCATTTTGGTTTTTATTTTATTTATTTATTGAGTACAAATATTGAATATAATTCGAAGTTTATCTTTTTACTTTGTGTGTGTTTTTTTATACAAAATTAATATAGTTGGAAAGTATGTCATTATGTTATTTTTAATACTTGTCTATGATTCATTGCACTGTCGCTTTTTTTTTTAAAAAATCATAGTGTGTTGATAGTATGTGTGATTTTCTCATGCAAAAATTAAAGAATTTTGTAGTAATTGTATATTTAACATGTCATATGTACGTATATTTATAATGCAACACATGTATGTGCATATGGGAGAGAAGTTGCACTGCTTTTTTTTTTTCGCAGCCACCAAGCAGCGTTCCACGGCGTTTCTGTGCAACATTCATCTTTCATGACCTTAATTTGCATCCATTGTCCTGTCTGCACCTCTTAGATTTTTAGATGACACAGAATCTTAACAATAAATATTCTTGACCGCTAACACGTGCGCTTAGCTGTTTGGTGTGTGCTTCTACATACACACAAAAGACTCAAATGAAAAAAGGAATTAAAACCAGTTCACTAATCTTTTCACCCACCAATGTTCTTCTTAATCCGTTCTAATTTTTGTTGTGTCTCGTTTTGTTAATGTTATTTCTCTTTATAATGTTTTCACTTTATTCCTATCCTATTTTAATCCGCTTTGTTATGTGTAAATGAAAAAACTTGTATGAAGTCACATTTCATTATGTGATGCTTCGTAAAATAACGTGGTTATATCTCAAATGATGAACTAAATACTAACGCCTGTAGAAATCTTTTGGTAGTAAATATATGAAAGCATAGAGTTTAAGAGGCTTCATCCCAGCGAAATTAAAATACTGCTAATTTTACAGTAATTACGTGATATCTTTAAATAGATAAAAGATAATCGAAATGTGGAACAAGAGCGCCCTAGACAATATCATTTTAGATGAGATACCGTTATCACGACTCACTTATCTGCTTTCGATTTCGAGGCATTTCGAAAATCGGCATTTATTTTCGCGTTTCTAAACGGCTGTAAACGGAAAGCCACTACGTGACTTGTGATAACGGTACCTCACGCAAAATAATCTTGTCTAGCGCTCTCTTTTTCCACATTTCAATTATCTTTTATCTATTTGAAGATATCACATAATTACTGTAAAATTAGTGGCATTTTAATTTCGCCGGGATGAGACCTCTTAAGGGTCCCTAACTACGCTTCTTCTACTGGTTTTCTTTACTGGTTTAGTAGTGGGAAACTATGCAACAGTTTTAAACACTTAACAGCAATGACTTTGGCATGTTATAGTTAATAATAACAATTACAATCAACTAGGTATAGTGACTCAAAATATTTGCTTTTGTTTATTAAAGTTTGTTTTCCGTTTTCGGGGCCTACTGCTGAAGGTGAAATTCAATAATCATAATGCATTCAACGTTCTGTCACAGGTAATCGAATCCGTGACTATGGGCACTAAAGGAATTCGCTCTCACTAGGTAAGCGGGGAGGACCCAAACTATTTGTGGTTGGGGGGAAGAAATAAGGGCCCGTGAGATTTTCACTGATTTTTGTAGTACTCGATGAGAGAAATCGATTAGTGAAAGAATTTTCAAAATCGGCGCAGGCAAACATGGAGAAAATCGCATTTTCATGTACCGGTTCAAAATGGGGGAGAAAAAAGGTCCCGCAAGATTTTAACTGGTTCTTGTAGTACTCGACGAGAGAAATCGATTAGTGAAGGAATTTTCAAAATTGGCACAGGCAAACATGGAGAAAATCGCATTTTCATGTACCGGTTCAAAATGAGGAAGGCAAAAGGGCCCGCGAGTTTTTCCTTCCCCATTTTGAACCGGTGCATGAAAATGCGATTTCCTTCCCCATTTTGAACCGGTGCATAAATATGCGATTTTCTCCATGTTTGCCTGCGCTAATTTTGAAAATTCCTTCACTAATCGATTTCTCTCGTCGAGTACTACAAGAATCAGTGAAAATCTCGCGGGCACTTTTTTCTTCCCCCCAACCCTATTTGTAATCACTGCAGTAATACACATACTCTTTGGGGAACAGAGGGTTAAGAGAGAAGATTAGTTGGTTCTTATTCTTTGAACATCAAATCGATTCCCTTCCCTCCCCCCCCAAAAAAAATAACGCATCTTGCTATCTCTTATCATTTCCCTCTTGGTGGGGACACTCGGTCGCAAAAGTGCGAAAACATTTTCAGACCTGCCATCCTGAGTGAGGTAGCCAAACAGTAAATTTGGCTACCTTCATTCCAAAGTTACTATTCTCAACCAAATTTACCATTTATCCTCCCAAATTCACTATTCTCTCCCAAATCCACCATTCTGCTGCCCACGCCACAATTTATCATTCTCCAATTTGAGTTACTATTTTTATATAAAAAATATGTCTAATATTTTCATGGACGCAACCGGTGCCCTAACCAGCCTATTAACATCCCAATTTTTCAGCACCGAGGGAGTGGAATCCCAACCACCGTAATTCATTCATAATTTCAACGTTCTTTCACTGGTAATCGAACTCGGGGATCCCATTGCCCAAAGGCGTGCTCGCCAGCCACTACACTAGAGGCGTAGCAGTGCCGTTACTCCTGAATAATAAACAGACGAGTAATGTATAATATTAGGAATAACGTATTAATATAATAGTGCTGTAATGATATACGAAGCGCATATTAAAAAGGGAGATATTTTAAATAAACAAGAAAATAATAGAAAAATTTATTGTGATTCGTATATATAAATACATACCTAGGCTATTTTCCAATGAAGGCCTACTTACAATTAACCTTGAAACATTTCGGGTAACGTGGCACAAGCTTCCGTATACCCTCTATATAAAAATGTGCAGCCTTGAGTGCATGCAGTCCAGAACCGATATCTTAAACACTTCACTGTCCCTGAAACGCTTCGATGCAAGCTACTTTTTCAGGTTAAAAAAAAATCGTTTGAAGCAAGGTCGGGACGATTGAATAGTTCACATCGAAATCTCTGAATTGTCTCAATGCTACAAACACCTGTGTGTGGCTAGGCGTTGTCATGGATCAGAATAATTCCAGAGCGTAGAGCTCCTCTCCGTTGATATTGGATGACATGTCGCAGATTATTCAGTGTTTAGCAATACACATCTACTGTAATTGTTCGTCCATGTTCCAAGAATTCCACAAGACTTACACTCTTTCGGCCCTAACACATTGTTGCCATGGTTTTGTGAACTGATGGTGTTTGTTTGAATTTTTTCGCTTTAGGGGAACCAGAGTGCCATCATTGTATTGACCGCTGTTTCTATTCTCCAGTGACGTTCGATATCCAGGTTTCATCCCTCGTTACTACATAAGAAAAGAGGTCTTCCCATCCTCCTCTCAGTGGGCCAGAAAATCACATGCAACTGTCATTCTTTACTCTTTGTGAGGGTCTATCAGTATTTTGGCACCCATCTCGCATTGTTTTCGCAGACACTTCTGGAAACTAGTTGGCAAGCTCAGTTGTTGTGAACCAGCGGTTGGATCGCACTTTTTCGTTAACACTTTCCGTTCCACCAGATCGGTTGTCTGAAAACTAGACCTTTTGCTACGCTTATCGTTATGAATATTTAAATGCCCCATTCAACACTCTCTGCAGTATTGCCTGACCTTCCCTTCACTCATTACATGTTGTTCCGTAAATAGCACACAATTCCATTAGCTACATTCTGTCCTTTGGCGTTCAGAAATCGTATAACAGATCTCACTTCACGTGGGCAGGATTTTGTATTACGACCACCATTTCCCTTTACTGCTACGGTACTTGCACGTACGCAATTCTACTTGGATGATTCTATCTTTGTTGCAAGTACAGAATACGTACTAGGGTATTCTCCTGCGCATGCTCAACTTCATTAACGTTGCCAAACCGCGTATATCGTCCTTTTTTTTCAACATATGCCTCGTAAGAGTTGTGCAGAATACGTATTATGGATAGTATTATGGATAGTAGAGTTGTGCAGAATACGTAGTAGTAATGCATCATTACAAATAATGTAATATTAATTTTAGAGTAATTCAGAATAATAAGAATAATGCATTAATACAAATAAAGTAATATTGACTTAAAACTAACGCAGAATATTAGTAATACTACACTAAATATTCAGAATAATACATTTAAAATATTTGCTTTTCCCTTACCGGATAGCCACGCAACGTTTCTGGTGTATACGTTCGAGTGTGCATACTTGGTAGAACATGCAGCAGAAATTTATTACCAACTACTGTTCCTATGATATTGACATTAAATCGTAATCAGGATAAATGTTAAGATATATTACGCAGATAGTACATACAACGAGCAGTTGAAGTGTAATGCTATATCAAAAACACACAAATTAACAATACGATATTATCTGTAAAGCACACCTCTTACCGTAGGTGTTTTAAATCATCAAAGCAAAATAAATATAGATCTTGATGTAAGTAAATCAACAAACAATACTGTATGTGTCTTTGCGTGTGTGAGGTATATACGAGTATGTAATTTGACAACTCTAAATCCTGTACTATGCTTATAGCTACATTTATTTGCAGCTGCATCATCAAACGTGATCTTGAAACCATTAAACCAAGATCAGACAAAACAATCATACAAGCAACACCACATAACCTAACGTCAAGTGAAATTGACACTATATCATAACAACTATCTGTTACCATTTCACCAGTAGCGACACATACAAGTATTGATTTCGACATGACAACAAGTGTATAAGTGAATTTCTCTCTCTCTCTCTCTCTCTCCCAGTCTTTAAAATTTAATCTACAAACGTGTAGCAGTCCACCATATAAAACAGAACAACTTCTATGTGGGACGGCAGAGTATTATTATATTGTCAGCAACCAGAAAATTGCATGGCTACCTTATTTGAAATTTATTGCTTGTGATATCATTTGATCGCAGATAGGGCCTTCGACATCGTAATATGTCATTAGTGAAATTAAAAATTAAAAAAAAAATGGTGAGTAATATATTGCTACTAGACATTCCACCGGATGGAGAATTACAAAAATAAATAAATAATAATTTAAGAACTGCAAACAAGAATCTGAACTACTGTATATTACCTGTCTGGACATATATATATCTTATCACTAAAATAAATCAGATTGTTTTGATTTCATTTACATCTGCAATCATGCTTGTATATCTCGGTTCTACATATCCAAATGAAACATATGAGTGGAATATTAAATATTGAAAGTGACTAGGTGGTCGAGATTCTGGTAGTAATTATCACATATGATTGTTTTTTATTTTTTTCTCATTCCTGTTCTACTGGTGACGTGTTGAATGTCCTTAGCACACGCTACGCTACATTTTTTTGTTTGTCTCTCTCTCTCTCTCTTATTTCAGTAAGCTATAAACCATTTGGTACTTGAGATTAAGTTACCTTATTGGATCAAAGGTAAACATAAAAAAACTGCGTCTTCTCAGCAGATATATATATATATATATATATATATATATATATATATATATATATATATATATATATATATATATATATATATATATATATATATATATATATATATCAACTTGCGAGCCCAACTCTGAGATTCAATGAAATTCAATTTCAATAATTCAGCGTGTAATGCTCTGGAAATCAATCGTGCGCATGAACCCCAATAAGGTTAGTGAGTACGAGTATCAAGCCTCATTGAAACTAGCGAGCCCAAGCTCGTGCATATGCAAGCCTGAGATAGTGAACCTAACTGAGATAAGTGAGAGTGAGCCAAACTAACGAAAGAAGCCTGTGCTCGCGCGAGCCGCTCTGCTTCTAACAAAGTAGGTTGAATCAGACAGAAGAGATTAGCTGGATTTACTGTCTTTCTTAGTCAATGGCGACTTTAGAAGTAGGAAGGTCCGGAAGCCCTTGCTACTTCTATCTGTCCTTCCTTTTATGTTCACAGAATTTTAAAAGTGTATAGGAAATATTTAGAAAGAAATGCAGAGGTCTTATTAAACGCTTGCAGGGACATGGGTTTAGAAGTAAATGCAAAGAAAACTAAATACATGGAAGTTCGTCGGGATCGTAATACGGCAAATTATGATTGCGTTAAAATATTAAATAATACTTTTGATAAAGTGGATACTTTCAAATATCTAGAATCAATATTAACAGACGAAAACTATATTCACGAACAAATTAAATGTAGACTAAAAGCAGGGAATTCGTGTTATTATTCAGTTCAAAATCTCTTGTCGTCACGAATTCTGTCGAGGAATTTGAAGCTTAAAATATACAAAATGATAATCATGCCTGTTGTTATGTATGGTAGTGAAACATGGTAGCTTACTCTGAGCGAAGAACATAGACTGAAAGTATTTGAGAACAAGATCCTGAGACGAATATTCGGACCCAAGAGGAACGGGAATGTGGAATGACGGAAACTTCATAACAAGGAACTATATAATATATACGGTTTATCAAACATTGTTAGGGTCATCAAATCTAGGAGGCTCAGGTGGGCAAGTCATGTAGTCAGAATAGAAGAAAGTGGGAGTGTTTCCAAAGTCTTGACTGGAAGACCAATCGGAAAACGACCATTAGGAAGACGTAGGAGCAGATGGGAGAACAATATTAAAATGGACCTCGCAGAAATAGGACTACAAAGTAGAAACTGGATCCAATTGGCTAAGGATAGAAGTCAGTGGAGAGCTTTTGTGTACGTGGCATTGAACCTCCGGGTTCCATAGGCCATAGAGTTACTTAGTTCGTTATAGGAAATATATAGAGCCGCGGTAATATAGTTGGTAAGGGGTCTAAATACCAGTTCGGCGTCCTGGGTTCAATCCCATTGAAGGAGGGAAAATTTTCTTAATCTACCCTTAATGCAATGTGGTTCAGGGGTTCACCGAGTCACTGCAAAATGGTCACCTGATTAAATCTGAGGGATACACACAGTAAGGGTGTGGTGCTGACTATATCACGTTTAATATGCACCAAAATATGGGAAGTGTGGGACCTAGCTTTCATCCAACTTTTGGGTCTCCAATGACCTGATCAAAATGGGAAATAAGGAATAGGCGGTCTTTACCTTTATAAGAAATAAATAGAGTATTTGGTTTGTGTAACAGAAAATAATTTATTTCCAAAATTCCTCTCTAGAAAGTCGCTCCCGTAATTAATTAAGCCTATGTCCATATACACTTCCAGGACTGGAGTCTCTCGACGTTTGAGATCTCCTTTCTTGAATACTGAAAATTGAAATATGATATTTAATAGAGTGAATTTATATAAATCGGAAAACAAACATAAGTCCTAGTAAGAAGGCACCATAAGCTGTTTTTGAAACGAAAATGAAATGAAATATTTCAGTGTAGCGTCCCACGACTATGTCTGAGAGGCTAAGGGAGACGGATGATTAAGACAAGTGAATGATGATGAAATAATTGGTGGGAGGAAACGGGAGAGCCACGGAAACGATGTTGTTCATCACAAACTTACTTTTTCTAGGATCGAACCAGGGACTTCTCGTAGCAGATGTAAGCGCTCTATCACTGAGCCACCGTGCCTCCATAAGCTGTTTTTCAATCATATCACTTTAATTAAAGGTCCTATCCTAAGGAAGGTAGAGGAGTTCAAATTTTGGGGAAACGTAGTTAATAACCTTAAACAGAATTTTGTACTTTAGAAGATATGCTCCAAAATGCATTATAAAGGATTCAGAATTTAACTAGAATGTGAATGCTACACTCGTAGTTAATAATATACAAATATATATTTAGGAAAATTATGGGTTACGTGTAGTTGTAATAATGACTCAGATGTAAGAGTTTATTATTTCTCTGTAGTGTTTTCTGTAACAACGAAATAATATGAAATTTGAAATTCCATTTCAGTTGTCTTTCAAATATAGTTATGCCTACTCTATATCTTTCTTTGAGGGTTTGAGATTTCACCTTCGGTTTCTTAACATATAAATGGTTTGGCAATAGCTATAATTTTAACATAAATTCCTGTAATTTAAAAATTTTCCTCATTTTTAAAAAGAGAAACCACACCCAGAGTAATATGATGAAAATATAGAAGATAAAAAAAAAAATAATAATAATAATAGCGAAAGGATAGCAAAAATGTTTTTGTTTTCCTTTCCATCACACATGTTAGCTAGCTTATACGCAAGTTCTTTACTACGTACGGACTGTCAAAACAAAACGGCACGCTTCGGTGACGTCAAATATACGTATGTATACCAAAAAAAAAAAAAAAAAAGACAAAATCTTGACAACCGTCCAGGACAGGTCACGCGTCGGCTATTATATTATAAAGGAGCAGTGCGAAGACAATTGCATTTGCTTGACTTTCGTGAGGTATTTTCCACCCATATTTGTGTGGGACACAAAACTTCCAACATTCCCCTGAGGCAACACAAACAGTTGTATACACGATTTTGTGCGTGCGAAAGTGTGTGTATCTTGATTATGCGTATGTGACAATTTAACGTGCTATACTTAACCTTGTATGTTTGAGTTGCGGAAGAATGTATTACAGAAATCTTATAATACACAATTTATTTTTTTTAAATATCCAATATGACAATTCCAGATATACAAGTTATTTTTGTATTTTGCAAGGGACAAAAACATTGTCCCTGTTTAGTTTATATATTGTAAGATAGTCTATAATTAAAAGTTACTCAAGGCAACTACTTATTATTTTTTTTTTTTATGTTTTTGGAGTTACGACCCTCATTAATGCAATATATTTTATAACTTTATATAGCTGTAAATTGGACGAAGTCGTGATCTCAACGATGTTATAAAATTCACATTTCTCTTTATTTTGTGCTTATATATATATATATATATATATATATATATATATATATATATATATATATATAATTTTAAAATTTTCAAAATGTCTCTTTTTCAAAGTTGGTTTGAAATTACTTATTAAAATATGTATATCAACTGGTTTATAAACGATATTAAATCTATAAAAAAATCTAGTTATAAAATTATAAAATTTCCAATTTAACCAAGAGATTCAAATATTCTTGATTTCCGGTAACGAAAACTCAATTTTCATTTATTTATCTTTAACAGAAATCATTATTGACAATTATAAAAGTCAGATAAAAAATATAGAAAGTGTTATTTTTTCTTCACTGAGAGCCAAACAGATATAATACTGAAATGTTTACGGAAAGAAGATAGATTACGCTAGTAAGTAAAGTTTTTGCTTTTTGAAAGCAATAGGTCTAAGTGATTTTAAAGCATTTGACATTGCTGAGTGCGAAACTAAAGTTTGTATTGTGCTAACGCGTCACGTTCTCATGCAAAAATTGAATGTCTCAATAAAGTTGCGGATTAGGATTAGAAATTATATTTATGTGCTTTCGGCATCTATGGCAATGTTAGCCCGTCACGTATCAAGGATGATGTCCCTCGGTGATCACACTATTTGAGGAAAAGGAAGGAAGCGACCTGGGGCCGGTATGTTAGGTACAAGGACGCCCATGTTGTGGTTTCCAAGCGGGGGGCAAGTATAAGCGACGTTTCAAATATAGTTTCAAATTTTGCTGTAACTAATGTAAAAATTCTATTGGGTTTTCGATATTCTCAAGTACAATTTCCTCTTAGGGGGGAACAAGCGCCCCACCTTGCCCCCCGATGGGCGCCCTTGGTTAGGTACCATCCCGGCATTTGCTTGGTTTGAATGAGGAAAACACCACTTAGGATGGCTGGTCTGTAAAAAGCTTTTACACTTTTTTCGACCGAGTGTTCCCACCGGGAATCGAGTCCGAGACTCAATAAAGTAGCATACAGACAGCTTTACACAGAGGGATGGATTCGATAGTGTCCTAAACCAATAAACCCCAGTAACGTTTTTAGTTTTATATAGTAATGATAATCTTACATACCACGAAAAGTAAACGAACCTTACAACGTTTAAAATCGTCAGTGTCATTTAGCCTACTCGTCAGTGTCATTTTAGTATTTCAGCATTCTATTTGATTTTGTCAGTTGTCGCAGAGTTACTAGACTCTGAATTAGAATCAAAGCATTTATATAAACTTACAACATTCTCGTGATATAGGCCCCGATAAGTGAAACACTGTAGATTCCATATTTGGTTGCATTAGAGTTTAGCGTTCCTTTGAACTCCGAGATTATATAAGATTTGGATCTACAGCTTAATCTGGGATCTAAAGGCTGTAAGTTTCTGCCGGAAAAGAAGGGTTGTTCTGTTGTCACGACATTTTTGTGTTACTGAAATTCTTCAATGTACGGTATCTCATTGAACACTGACAGTTCGTCGATTTTAGCAAATCCCATTTAAAAGGTGTTTAACAGCTCTACTTGAATATTCAGTGGCTCATTCGGTCGTTTTGAATAAAACTTATGTAAGTTAATAATTTTGTGGGAATTTGGACATCACTGTTTGTGTTAGAACACTCACTTCTAGTGCGAAGGACCATGGCTGAATCCCTGGCCACGCGAGTTTGTGGTGGACAATATCGTGTCCGTGGATTTTCTCGAAGTTCTCCCAAATATCTCCCACATTCTCATTCCACTATTTTTTTCATAACTTTCATTAACCATCCGTCTGCTTTAGCCAAAAGGGTATAATTGTGGGACGTTAAACTCGACATTTCATTTAATTTCTTTCCAAATGATTATTATTTATCGGAAAAAATCTTCGAATAACTATTCGTTACCTACATAATTAACGAATTTAATTCGAGCAATAAGGTATTAGAAATTTTTTACAGGATAGTACCTTATACATACCTTTAAATACAGTATAAGCATGCTAAACACTTGTAGATAGCATACGTATGTTCAATGTCATGCTTACTCGGTTACTTTGTGCATATCCATTTGTCCTCTTGTCAATAAACAAATGCATCTCATGGTATGTTCATATGTCAAGATTGTAACACAGACATTAGATTTCAGATCAGTTTAGAGATACAGCCGTTAAGGTACATCTTCCTTTCTCAATGCTGTATAAACGCAACATGTGGAATAACAACAGATGTTGAAAATTCCTCCTAAATGCATGATGCATGTCCTAAGTACAAAACAAAGATAGTAAAAGGTACGGAGTTATACAATGTACAGTAAGATGGACTGGGATGTATGTAAGATCAAGTTATAGTTTGTCGGCTCACTAAAAGAAGTTGCATAAACAATCTTTGTTGGAAGTCATTATCCATTTGCTCATGCATAGGGTTGCCAGAAGAATACAGGAAAATCTTCCTATGATACAGAGTCCCTCCGTTAAAAACATGTACCCTTCTCTTCTAATGAAAGTAAACGTTATATTCCATATTAATGCTAAACTTAAATTACATATTAAAAGTTTAATACACTACGGATCAAAAGTTTTGAATACCTTGGATTTGAGTGAGCACCTTCTGTTGACCTATTATTTTAACACAAAAACTTTGCTGCCGTGTGTCAAAAACTCAGAGGTACTTCTGTCTAAAGCACAAAATTTGATGACAGTTGGATCGGGGTCTGAGGATTACTCCAGATGGTAGATCTAATTATAATTTTTAAAATGGACACACCAAAAGGCAATTTGTAATAAATATTGCATAGTATGACCAAAAGTGTGCAACTTACAGTATTACTTTTGTCTTAAGGATGTAGACGTAGGGATCAATAGAATAATAGAAACTGGAAAAGAAAACAGGTTTTACATGTTTTGTAGTTCTTTATACCATGTTTATATGTTAACCTATTTAACCTTTTCGTATCAGTGACGTACTTGCGTACGTCATGATGCTTGGCCCATCATGTTTATTTCTTAATGTTTTTAACCCCTTCCGTACCAGTGATGTACGGGCGTACGTCATGATGCTTGCGGTGCGCCACATGTTTATATGTTAACATTTTCAACCCTTTCCGTACCAGTGACATACATGCGTACCTCATGATGCTTGAACCATTGTGTTTAGATGCTAATGTTTTTACTCTCTTCCGTACCAGTGACGTGTCTGTGTACGTCATGATGCTTGAACCACCAAGTTTGTATGTTAACGTTCTTAACTCCTTCCATATCAGTGACGTATGCGCATACACCAAGATGCTTGCGCTACTGTGTTTATGTGTTAACGTTTTTAACCCCTTCCGTACCAGTCACGTACTTGCGTATGTCAGGAAGCTTGCACCATCTAATATTAATCGAAGCAAGTGTGCGTCTCTTAGCACCTCGTGTTACTAGACATCTTGATATACCTAGTGTGCAAGTGTGCAAGTGTACCTAGAAAGGGGTAAATTTACATTTAAAATGTTTGCTTTGATGATGCTGAAAATCTGGTATTTGGGGCCAGAGTAGCCAATTAAAGCGTGGAACGGAAGGAAATAAAAAGCAAACACAAGAAAGTTTGAAAAGTGTTTCGTATGCCCAATTTTACCTTGTTAGAATAGCAACGACAGGTACTACCCCCACTGAGCGAAATTAAGCACAGAAGACCGTATATAGGCCATCATACACCCTTTTGGAAATAGTGAACTTTTAGCTTTTGAAATCTTAACATATAGGGCGTTCGAGTAAGTGAATTAAGTTCAGTTACCAAGGTTGAGGGAAAAAGAAACATAAAGGTTGTAAGGCCCGCTTAAGTACATAAAAAGGTTACTGATTTTTACATTATAAGAGCTATTTACAATATCTGAACATGAATATTTTAAGCTTTGAAAGGAGCTTCAGATAGACATTTTATAAGATGGAATATGTCAAAAATGACCCAAAAGTAGGCTTAATTCCATTGTGCACTGAACGCGCTATATTAACAAGATGTAAAGAACTACTACAAAATATATAAAACTAATTTCCCTTTGAAATTTCTGACACCGCATTGACCCCCCCCCCCCCC